>NC_059198.1:67210433-67415746 GCF_020615455.1 Coregonus clupeaformis
TATCTGTGTCAACCAGTGGACTCTATAGTTCATATTGTTCTCACTGAATGTCCCTCTCTGTGTTGTAGACTTTCTGGAGAAGTCTGAGGACAAGGAGGGAAACGCTCTGGCCTTCCACTTCCTCTCAGGGCCCAGAGTCACTGTACTGGCCTCCAAGACCTCCCGTGAGCACACACACACGCAGCATCCTCTAGCACTTGTTTGATGTGGAGTTGAGCTTTCTCTACCTCCCTCTCCCTTTCTCTCCTCTCCAGAGCGCTACCGTATCCAGAGTGAGAGTTTTGAGAACATCTGGCTGGTGGCTAAGGAGCTGGTGCAGCGCTTCGACCGCCACTTTGCCAAGCAGGGAGTCAAAGACTTCAGAAACAGCTTTGCAGGCCCTATACCTCTGGCTGAGTACTTTGAGACTGTCGACCACCACTTTGAGGTATGTATTGAACACAGACACACTGTCACACACACATTCATGAGTTGTGTTTGTAGGTACAGCCTGCTGTGTTAGAACATTCAGAGGTAGAACATTCAGTGTGTGTGTTCGTTTAGCTGCGTGTGAGTGCAGAGAAGTACCAGGACCTCCTGTCAGAGCGGGCGATCCAGTTCAGAGCCATCCAACGCCGTCTCCTGACCCGCTTCAAAGACAAGACCCCCGCCCCCCTGCAGAACCTAGACACACTGATGGAGGGCACGTACCGCCAGGTCAGACACACACACACACACACATTAGACTAGGACACTCAGGCATGCACATAGCATTTAGAAACATGATGGAGAGTCTCTCTCCCCTCACTTCTGTGAGGTGTTGATTTTTCCCTACCTCACACCATATGGTGATTTACACACACCTACACACACACACCTACTGTACAAACACACACACACACACAGAGTAATGAGTGCACTAGTGTTGATTTACAAAGTGATGGGCCTACACAGCTGATTTATGCACTTCCTGCTACTACTGAGGTGCTAGCTCACACACTATGGTATACTTATAGCAGACAAACATACTGCCATGACCACACACACAGGAATACACAAACATACACACACGTGCTTGTGCAGGCACACACACATACACAAAGACGGATGCATGCTTGCGCGCACACACACACCCTGTAAACACAAAGACATATACATGCACACAGACACACATACACACCCATCTATCTCTGTCCTCGTCTAGGGGCGCCTTATCGCCAAATTAGACATTATTTACTAACTCGGTAGACGGGCTGTAATAAGAATGTAGGAGCGTTTGTGTCTCTCTTTCTGTGTGTGTGTGTGTGTGTGTGTGTGTGTACATTCTCTCTCAGTATTTTTCTCAGGTTCGGAGGCCAGGGTAATTGATGCTGGAGCCTTCCTTTTTAAATGATGATTACACAAAGAAGCCTGATTAGAAACCTCTGTATGGTTCGGAGTGTGTTGGGAGTGTGGGACAGTGTGTTTGTGGATTCATTATAGTGTGTGTGTGTGTTTGCCTTGATTTGAAGTTCCCATTGTGAGTGTCTGATGATGTGTGTGTCGGCTGATGAGTTCCAACTGTGTGTGGGTTACTGTATTAGTTCTGTGTGTGTGAGCGCGCGTGTGTGTGTGTGTGTTTTGAGTGGTGTAGACTGTCTGACGTTGAAAGTGATGGTCCCTTGCCGTCACTGTTTACAGTAGGGGCTCGTTTGGTGAGGAACTCTTTAACGCTGTTCATTAGCTCTCTTCCAGCTCTGGGAGTGGGTGACATCATTAGATATTTAATGTGTCAGTACTTAACCATTACGCCTATCTGAGTAGAACCATGCAGAGCTCTCACACTGTAGATACACTGCCCATAAGGTCCACTACGAGGTGTACTCATACCCAACACCACAAGGTTCAAAACTGGTACAGTTTTAAAGGGACACTTACCTTACAAACTGGGATCAGTGTTCAAGTTTTGTTGCCGGCGAAGGGTCCAACGTTCACTTTTTTTCTCGCTGGGCCAGTTGGCCAGAAATCTACTGTCCCGGACAGAATTTCTAATTGCACGGACATGGTGTAGTTTGCAAATGCATTGGGGGTCATGCAGGCCCTTTAGGTTGGAATGTTTTTTTCTCTATATCCAGCTATTAATAGGCTACATTTGGTTACTATGATTAGGGATGGATATTTGAAATAATTTCACTATTCAAATAACATCATGACAGTTTTTTTGTTGTTGTGATATTCAGATAGTCAAAATACATGTGTTGAAATTGTTTTTATTAAACTTGCGAACTTGCTTGCTGCGCAGCCTGTACGACTTGGGAGGAGAGGTGCCGCTCTTCCCGGTGAGTTTGACACAGGAGGGAGAGGGAGAGATACATACATACATACATACAGACTAGCGCTAATTAGACAAACCTGTAGATGCCATAGGTTGTCTATCGTTCCATCTGGTAGTGCCTGTCTTGACTGCATCAAATTGATGTAAAGAAGCTAGCTAAGATAGCCAGCTACGTTAGCCAGCTAGCTAGCTCGCTACCTAGAATTATTGAGGCAATTTTACTGCGCTTCCTGTCCTGGTCTACAACAACTACATGCAGATTAAACAACAGCCTACCTGATGGTTGCTCGTTGTAGCCTACTCCTCCTCATTTAACTAACTTAATTCCGTAATTTGAATTCCATCTTGCATTGATTAGAGATCTCCCACGTTGCTTGCTTGCTACACATGGAGCCACTGACTATAGACAGTACCACTTTTATTGGACAATAATATATAACAATAAAACAAACGTGTGAAACCTGCGTATGCTTCTACGGTAGACATGTCTTTTTTACGGGGCGCACGTCATAAAAACTACGTTCAAAAGTTTGGAGTTTTATTGAATTAAGAATTTCAAATGTCATGGTATATCCTTGGCCAGCTATATCCATAGATAGTTTAATTTAGGCAAAGCCTTTTAGTGTTCAAATTGGCCTATGAGTATTTAATTTATTTATGAATACTCTCACATGTATTCAAATACTAACGTCCGTTTGGATATTAGAATATAAAAATAACCATGCCCATCCCTAACTATAATATGTATTAAAAAGCTGTGTAATATAATTTAGCAATGTAAGTCATTACTCTAGTCTTTAGAATTGTATTAATTGCATTCATTTTTGTTTCTGTCATTTTGACAATGCTGTTCATAGCAGATATCAGTCTAAATGCACTGCATGTCACAGTGCCAGCTAATGCTATTAATATATCAGTGTCTCTTTATTTTGTTAATGCTTGTAGATGCTGACCCAGCGCTGCTGCCTGTCCCTTAGCATTACTAGAACCCTGAGTGATTCTCTCTATACAGTATGACTCTCTAGTCTGTCTAATGTGCTCCAGTGTCAGTCTGTCCATCCCTTCCTGCTGCCGCTTCCCGCTAGCGCCTGCCACCCACTGTGGATTCGGGAAATTTCTGACACTCTATACGTGCTGTAATGTATACACGCACCCCATAATGGACGCTATCGACGGGCTACTGGGAAGAGTGATGCACGCATCAAATTAATTATTCATATCTCTGGGTGGGTATGGGTTATATGGCCCTTCTGAAGGTCTGTGAGCTATGGTGGTTCTCACTAGCTCAGCGCTTTAGTTAGGGGTTATTACTCACAGGGGTTGTGTCAGTCATGAGTCTTAGTCTTTTGACATGCCAAATGTGATTGTAAATGACGAGGACGGGGGGGTTAAAGTTTTGTTTTAGCTACGTGTCTTATTGTGCTTAGTCAGGGATAGTACACTCAAATGACAAATTTGCCTAATATTATGGATACCAAGAAAGTAGTCTGTGGACCCAGAGACTCAGCAAGTGGTAGATGAGGTACATGTGTAATTTGGATGAACTAAGAACAGCATCGTCGAATGTCAGATTGGTAAATATTCTGCATCTTATCTGTGGTCAGGCTGGGCTGTCGGTTAGGGGACGTCCCCTCATTAATGTGTGTGTGACTTTAAGAAAGCATTTGTGCGTGTTGTTTGTCATCCAGAGAACAGAGAGATACTGTGAGAGGCCTGTGATTTTTCTGGTCTGGTGTACATCCATATACAGGGGGATAATATTTCCTTTGTTCATTCTTTCCTCATCTCTTCCTCCTATATTTTATTCATGAAGGCCAGATGCGGCCTGCTCTGTAATGTGTATGTGAGCTGGCCAGAGGTGTCTGTTTCCTCCACTTTTCATTCTCACTACTTAAAAAGCCATTACTCATCCTGGCCCCACAGTTTATAGTTCACCCTGGCTCTCCCTTTAACTCTCTGTTTGATTAATCTGTGGCAGGTATGGAGAGGTTAGCCAGAGGGCTATTTTAGCCTAGCCTTATCATTCCTGTTTTTCTCCTCTGCTGTTGTTCTCTGAGTGAAGGCACACTGCTGTCACTCTGGACCGGGAAATATGTTTCTGGGTGGGAGGATGCAGAGGGGAAGGAGGGTGGGCTCAGTGAGGGGGAAAGCCCGGCAAGCCGTTTCAATAAATATTTGCCCAGCGTTTATCTCAGGTAAAATGGCCTCCGTGTTAGCATTAGCGCGCTAACCTAGCTGGCCGCAGCGCTAGTTGTCTGGGAGCTGAGTTTGAGTTGAGCGGAGGCTCTCTGTAATTAGCAGTTCAAAAGCAGGAGGTGGGACGCTTTAGTTTTGACTGACAGGCCGCTCTGGGGCCCCTCGTTCCAGTAATGGAGGCTTCTCTCAGACAGCGGCTGATTTATCTGGCCCCAAATGGAGCGCTAAACACGGCTAAACATGGCTAAACATGGCTAAACACAGATCCCACTGTGTACGTGAGGCCCTCGCGGTTAATGGCTGGGGTACTCTCTGAGCGCTGTGTGTGTGTGTGCGTGCGTGTCCACTGAGATGTGTAAATGTGTGTTTTCCTCAGTAAAATACCCCAATGTCAGAAAAAAAGGAGAAACAGAGGAACTCCCTCAGGTCCCCCTGACCTTTCATCTGCTACGCAAACACAGGCCGCACCTGAGAGACTGCCTTTCAAACTGGCCTTCAAACACACACACACACACACACACACAGGAATAATGAACATACAGCATACCCCTCATGCACATTTAGGAGTCACTGGGGCCCTCCTCTATGGATGTCTACCATATCAATGAATGACTGTCTTTCATATAGCTGACTGACATATAGGCATGTGTGTGTATAAGAGTGGGGGACAGAGAGTGACTGATCTAGAGGAGTGTGTGTGACACAGTCAAGCCTCTGGAAAAGCCTGTCTTTACAAATGTGATGTCATATGGAAACCAGTGTTGTATAGAGATAGTCTTGTTACTGTTGGGAGATCATTCTTATGGTCGTCTCATAAGAATGTATGAAGATTGGCGTATCAGGGTACTCCTGTAGGATTTTACATTTTCATTGCAAGTCCCATAAATAAATACCTTACTATGTACATTGATATAGTATTTAAACCAATGTTAAATCATTATTTTCTTGGAGACCCACACCTCTGTACTGTATACATATGTAGAGCAGAGCAGTGTTTTGTGGCTAATTCCTCGTGGGTCATGGCCAGACAGGGATCAGCCTCTGGCAATAAATACTGTGTCACTTCCTGTACCTCTTGGGTCAGAAGAATGTCATCATGAAAAAGGCTTTAGGTAGCTTGCAGCACGAAATGTTTGCTTACACCCAATCTAGAGGAAGCACTGTTTAGCATCTTAAGTGGTGTCTGTGACCAGATACTCAAAGAGAAATATCTATGATGTAAAAGAGTGGATGCCACACAGACTATTGTTATGTCCTAAATGGCACCCTATTCCCTATTTAGTGCACTAAATAGAGAAAAGGGTGCCATATGGAACACTGATTAGTGGTGTGTGTGTGTGTGTGTCGTCTCCTGCCCCCTCAGGCCATACACAGAAGGAGGGAGAGGGGAGAGGGCGTGGGACTGGGGTGCTTTATCTAAGAATGTAAAATCCCTGAGAGGAGCCACAGCAAAGCCCATCTCTGCCAGTCTGCACAATCCCCTCACACACACACCACCCTCCGTCTCTGTCCCTATGGAGAAGGCCCAGGTGTTTGCCCAAAGGCAGATAGAGATGGGGGCTAGAGGAGGTCTGGGGTGTACAGTGCTGTACCTACTTGTAATGCTTCTGTCTATGGGACTCCCCTGGATGTGGTGGACTTTTATCACAAACATGTGTCTGGCTCTATTATTTGGGGGGGGGAGCCTAAAAGAGACTGAGACAGAAATATTTCAGTCCTCCCCTCGTCTCTTTTCCTTCATGACCACATGAGATGAAATCAAAGTGGTGTCAGTCAATCCAGTTCTTGTGTTTTCAATCCAATCTGTGTTTCATTGTGCAAATGCATGTGACTGTGCAAAACCTGTTAGAACATAGATGGACATCACAATACAGAACTACATAGCAGGATAGCCAGTTGAACAGCCTTCTTGGGGTTATCTAGATATTTTAGAATGTTCAGTCCTTTGTTGTTTACCACATCACATTCTCTCATTCTACTCTGTTGCTAAGAACACAGCAGCCATTCAATTAGCTAGCCATATTGGCTCGCCCACTAAGTATCGTAGAGATTAGCCCATTGTCTTTCCCCCTGGGCTTTATTAATCAAGGAATGTGTCATTTCCAGTCTAGTCTATACAGTCTGACTATCCTACCGATCCTTGACTTCGGCGATGTCATTTACAAAATAGCTTCCAACACTCTACTCAGCAAATTGGATGTAGTCTATCACAGTGCCATCCGTTTTGTCACCAAAGCCCCATATACTACCCACCATTGTGACCTGTACGCTCTCGTTGGCTGGCCCTCACTACATATTCGTCGCCAAACCCACTGGCTCCAGGTCATCTATAAATCACTTCTAGGCAAATCCCCGCCTTATCTTAGCTCATTGGTCACCATAGCAACACCCATCCATAGTATGCGTTCCAGCAGGTATATCTCACTGGTCATCCCCAAAGCCAACACCTCCTTTGGTCGCCATTCCTTCCAGTTCTCTGCTGCACATGACTGGAACGAACTGCAAAAATCTCTGAAGCTGGAGACTCTTATCTCCCTCACTAACTTTAAGCATCAGTTGTCAGAGCACCTTACCGATCACTGCACCTGTACACAGGCCATCTGTAATTAGGCCACCCAACTACCTCATCCCCATATTGTTATTTACATTGTTATTTATTTTGCTCATTTGCACCCCAGTATCTCTATTTGCACATCATCTTCTGCACATCTATCACTCCAGTGTTAATACTAAATTATAATTGTAATTATTTTGCACTATGGCCTATTTATTGCCTTACCTCCATAACTTACTACATTTGCACACACTGTATATAGATTTTCTATTGTGTTATTGACTGTACGTTTTGTTTATTCCATATGTAACTCTGTGTTGTTGTTTTTACCACACTGCTTTGCTTTATCTTGGCCAGGTCGCAGTTGTAAATGAGAACTTGTTCTCAACTGGCTTACCTGGTTAAATAAAGGTGAAAAATAAAAATCAAATACAAGTCTAGTTCTACAGTATGCCATTAGCCCAGAGTCATTTCCACGTGCTTTAATGACAAAATTGAATTCATCCAGGTTCCCTACACTTACACTCAACGGCTATCATTTCTCCAGTACGTTCTATGCTTTCTATTTCTTAGCCCAAAGTCTTTTTCCCTGCACTTAAACTAAACCGGGGCATTTTCCCAGTGCATTCTGTCCACTCTACATCTATGTCATTATCCCCTAGTGTGTTTTTCTTCTCTGGCTAAAGAATGTCATTTCTCCTCTCAGCGAGGGAGGGCTTAGCACATGCCACAGGCCCAGTGTTCCTCTGTGTTCCACAGGTTTAGAGCCCTAATCTCATTGTGTCTGCTGAGTGGCTCTTAGCGGCCTGAGTGGAGAGGGGATTCCACACTGTAATGGAGCATGCCTTCTCCCACTGGTCCTTTGTTATTAGCCTCTCAGAGGTTAGCCACCAGCTAACGGGATTATACACACAGCGTAATTAAAGTGAGAAGCACACACACGCACTCCTGTACACCGGCAAGCACACACGCACGGAAGGACGCACAAGCATACACACACAGACACACACCCTCGCCTCGATCACAGGTGCTCATTAGCCCCGGGCCCACAGAGGTTCGTTATTGGGGTCTTTTGGGGATGTCTCACCCTGATGTCTGTCCCACAGAGCTGGGCTCCAGACTTCACTAAACCCCCTGATCTCCAGGAGGCCCTCGTCCTCCAGTCACAATTCGCTCACTCTCACTATGCACTGTTTTCATTCAATTATATTTTTTTGTATCATAAGTTTTATATTTTAGTTATATATTAACACTGAAGTGTAACATTGAAGTAGAAGTGTATAAACCTCATATATACATACATACATACATACATACACACACACACACACACACCAGTGTTGGCACCAGCAGTGTTTTCTCTCGCTCAGCTAGCACTCAGCTTTTCATGTCACGGCCCTCTCCTCTGATTCCGGGAATTCAATGGCAGGACCAGAGATGCTTGGGAAATGGGTCAATGACTGTGTTTGGGAAAATATATACTGCTGGATAGGCTTCAGCAGATTGTGTGTGGGGTTTTTCAGAAGGCAGTCCTCACTGACTTCCTAAGGGAACGCAAGGGATTATGGGTGATGTCATGAAAGCGAAGCGCTTCAGTACAGTATGTGAGCCCACACCACCTTGCTCTCTCCTGGGAGACACACACCCATACGCACAGTGCCAGTGGCTAGCAGCATTCGCTATCTCTTCTCTTGAAATACACACACACACACACACACACACACACAGTCCCTATCTGTCTCTGGCTCCGTCTGCCTGCTTGGGGAAACCTGTTGTAGACAGCAGAGAGATAGACAGTGGCAGAGGACAAAGAAACAACAACAACAATGCTCTGCCTGGGGCTTTATCTACTGGGACCAGAGGAACTCACTATTACAGGCCTGTCCTGTACTGACTAAAGTGGTTTGCTCATACGAGATTAGTCCATTGCTTAACATGTATGTTTATGGTTATGATTTTGGATGCTGATCTCTTGTTGTGTGCGTGTGTGTATAAAGGTTGTTCTAACCCTGTGGTCTGTAATGGCTGATACGTATGTTGGCTGCTGCAGCCTGGTTCACGCGACACTGCATGTTAATAATTCTACTGATTTTACCTTCTTTGGCCCCAGTGCATGAAATGAATGGGTGTGTCTGTTTCATGAACCCAGACACACACACACACACACACACACACACAGCATTCCAACAGGCTTATGGACAATGGTGGAAATATACTACATAGTGTACATGAGTGATGATTTTCTTCAATGGTGATGATCTGAATCATATTTGTTTAGGATATAGGCTTAACTGCTATCGCAACGTATGTGTGTGTGTTTGTTTGTGAGTGTGTGTGGACTTGCACATAATCATATTATGGAAAAGGTAATGCATAATGTTTGTACAGTGCAGTATATGCCTTTGCATTTTTGTATATGGATTTGTGCGTATGTTTGCTTGTGTATAAATGTGTGTATGCATACTTGTGTGTGTCTCTGACTGATCACTTCTCCAATAGCGCTTTCTCCAAAGTCAACATGTCCTGCCGCTCCACTCTCTTTGCAGTGTGTATGCCGCTTCCGCCCGCAGACAATGCCCGTTTTATAAGATTACACATATTTACTCTGTAATCAGAGGGCGAAGGCGTGTGAGTTCCCCTGGTTTTTTCTCTCCTTCATTAGCTTTTTTTCTATGTACTCAGCATGGCCTGTTCAAAGGAGACCATTGAGAGAAAAGCAAACAGGCAAATAGTGCTGTGTTTGAGCGATGTCGAGACATAGCCGAGGGCTGTGTGCGTGCGTCTGTGGGCATGCGTATGATTTTCAGTGTGTGTGGTGCGTGGTTATATGTGTGTGTGTTGGGAGGGGAGAGGTAGCAGGACAATGCCCTCACTGTGGCGTTCCTCGGGATTAGCATTAGAAAGGGAGGAGGGGAATGTTAAGTCATTTTACAGATGATGATCATTAGCCTCGTTAGCATTATGGTAGCATTAGCATTTCTTACATAGAAATGTAATTAGCATTTTTTGCATCATGCTTCTTCTAGTGTTTGTAGTCCTGCTACAGGTCTCTATTTGCCAGACCTCTTCAAAACCTCACAATTATTGTCATTTACACTGGGACCAGGACCAAGGCCCTAATTTCAGTCGTGTGTGTGTGCTTGTGCCAAAGGTAGACTGGCTACTCGGGTCACTGGTCTGGACTGCTTCAAATCTATGGCTTCCTCTGTGACCCCTTGGGAGGTTTGTGTGTGTGGACTGTGACTATTTGAGGGGGTATTTTCCTTACTTTCATTTCTCTCTTTCTGACTAGTTCTCACACTCCCTCCCTCGCCCCTCCCCTTCCTTTCTCTCTCTACCATTGGCATCCTGGTGTTTCCCTGAATTAGCCTCCCCCTTTCTCCCAAGGCGACTCTAAATGTGTCTTTCTGCTTTATGTCATTCATCTTTTAATATATATTCATCTTTCCACAGAGACTTCCACACATGTCAGCCCTTCACTAACATGGATATATTGATATATTTATTTCAATATTAATCCAGCCACTGAGAGTTCTGCACATGTCAGAGCCTTGCTAACGTGCCCCAGTGGAGCCCAACCAGCTCGCATACACACATGCACACGCACTCGCTCCCCATTTCAGGGGTCAGAAACATGTCAGCAGAGTCCACTTTCAGGAAACGTGATCGCGGAGCTAAGTGGAGGGGGTAAGTCATGTGGACTTATGTAAACCAAACCATTACAGAGTAGAGGATGGAAGGGAGAGAGTGGCAGAGAGAGAGAGAGAGATCCTCATACCGTTGCCTTATTAAAGTGACACCTGCATTTAGCTTGTATGAAGTCTGTTATGATACCGTGTTGGAGAGCAAAAGCCTCTCATCCTCTACAGATGTGTTTCTCTTCTCCGGTCCTCAGGAATGCCCAAGGTTGGACATTCATTTTTGTTTTAGCCCAGTTCTTCTGATTCAACTACTTAATTAATCCTGAAGCCTTTGATTAGTTGAATGAGATGTTTGTGCTAGGCTAGAACAAAAACATGCAGCCATGGGCGCTCCTGAAAACCATAGTTGAAAAATACTGCAGTGTACCCCAAACTGATCATGTCCCTTACCTTGTCTAACCTCTAGTGTCTGGGAGTGGGTTTTTTTGTGTGTGTGTGTTTGGGTTTGGGTTTTCCAGTGTCTCTCTCTGTTTGATGCTAATTTGTAGCCAGGATCTGCAATGTTGTGTCTGGCTTAGATTTGATGTCCTTGTTTTTGTCTCGCACACAAACAGATAGACAATGACGAGTGATTGAGCAAGTACACACACACACACACACACACATCCATGTATCTCACTAGAGTCAATAACTAACTTTCAAATCAAGGGATTTAAAAA
Source organism: Coregonus clupeaformis (assembly GCF_020615455.1). NCBI lineage: Eukaryota > Metazoa > Chordata > Actinopteri > Salmoniformes > Salmonidae > Coregonus > Coregonus clupeaformis. The sequence continues at coordinate 67,221,837 of NC_059198.1, forward strand.
AGCTGATGTGTTTTCTGATAAAGAATGTTGTTTGGGGGGGGGGTGAATTTAACACTAGAAAGGAACATGAGTACATTCTAGTTGTCTTGTTTTCCACTATCGTGTTGACTTGCTAATCAGGTCTGCGTCTCTTTGGGAAGACGGAACAAAAAGATCGACAAGGCAAGGGATTACCCAATGGACCAGTGGAATTTACTTTCTGGACAGAGAGAGTGTGCATCCTGTATTCATGGGTTTATATGCAATATGTGTGTGCACTTGCCTGATAGTGCACGTGTCTATAAATTAAATTGAATGTGTGTGTTTATGCACGTGTGTGTGTGTGAAGCCTGGGAGGTGTGTGAGAGCTGTTAATGACAGGCTAGGGGAGTGTGTGTGCTAAAATGAGTAGAGAAAGGTCCTGTGTGATTAGAGGCCTCAGTTAGCCTGGCTGAGGCTAAATATGGAAACAGTATGGAGAGAGACTAAATACTGTCCACTGACACACACACACTATTCCAATGACCAATGACAGAGCATCGTCCGAGTATGCTCACTAAGCACTTTAGTATGTCTGTGTGTGTAAAAACTGATGCTCTGTATGGATGTGTTGCAGGTGTGGACCTTTGGACGTTTGTGTCTGTTGTTTTGAGAAAGAGAGTGAAAGACAGACAGACCGACCGACAAACAGCATTTGAATGTGTGTGTGTGTGTGTGTGTGTGTTTTTTACAACAAGTGAACTCAGCAAGAGGGCCAACCAGGTCATTCCACCCTGTGTAAAACATGTGCACTGACTAGTGAGGACAGCTTGAATGAGTTTGAAACACTCACTCTCACTCACTCTCACACACACAACCCTTTGTATATTCACATAAAGCGAAGTCCTCAAACTCCCAGCTGTGATATCAAAACTAGCCCTGTAGGCTAACTTACGCCAGAAACAATTAATTATTTCACTTCTAAAGAGCCAAGATAAATGTGAAATGAGTCTTGACTGTGTGCAGAGAGTGTCTCTCTCTTTGGGAGTGTGTGTGAGTGTGTGCATTTGTCAGGGTATATTAGGGTTTTTTGATTCAGAGTGTATGATGGGATGAAGCCCAGCGGTGTGCTGGAGGAGGAAGAGTGTGTGTATCTCTCTGAACTTGTGTCCCGCCACACAGCTGTGTGCTCTTGAGGTGTACTCAGTGCAGTTGTAGTCATTTGTAGGTGGGGAGTGTGTGGTAGAGATTAATGGAGGGGACAGGATGTGTGTTTGAGAGACCTGCAACCCTGGGGCGGCAGTTAGCCTAGCGGGTAGGAGCTTTGGGCCAGTAACGGAAAGGTTGCTGGATCGAATCCCTGAGCTTACAAGGTAAAAATCTGTCATTCTGCCTCTGAGCAAGGCAGTTAACCCACTCTTCCCTGGGCGCCGAAGACGTGGATGTCGAATAAGGCAGCCTTCCGCACCTCTCTGATTCAGAGGGGTTGGGTTAAATGCAGTTTTCAGTTGAATGCATTCAGTTGTACAACTGACTAGGTATCTCCCTTTCCCTGTAGGGGTGTATAGTGGAGTGTTTCATCACCTGGTCACACACACACACACATCTCTCTCTACTCTTGTGTGCGGCCCCCTTCCTTCACATTTGGACCAGGCCAACGCCCCATTATCTCAGCTCTCGGTGGGCCTGGTTGGAACCACTAAGCACTGGTTACAGTGGGGTTCAACCTTAAACCTGTGAGGTCAACTCCCAGGTTTATATCAGGAGGCCTGGAGCTATGGTGCGGTCTGCACTTCCTTCATAGTAATCCCAGGCTGGGTGTCTCTCTGGCAGGGTGTGTGTCTAATTGAGCACCCTGTCTGGAGCAGTAAGGCCGGACCGCCCAGACTCAGGGGATGAACTAGTGACCTTGGTGGGTTGGGTGGAAGGTGTGTAGGGACCTACAGTAGGGAGGGACGTGGGGGGAAACTGGGCGGTTGTTTGATCTTCTGGTGTCATTCTTGGCTTGTTATGGCATTTACACTCTCAGTGGATGTGTGCGATGTGATCAATGTTGATTTAAATTTAAAAGTGAGATCATTGAAGTATAGAAAGTTCAGAGAAATGGTATTGTACTTTATGTGTCCCTCTGTCTCTCTCGTTTTTTCTTTCTCTCTGTTTCTTTCTCTCTCTCTCTCTGTGGAAAAACAACCCCACCAAGCCCTCTGGTCTCACACATTCCCTCGTCTTCTCACAGAGAAAACAAAAGTGAAGCCTTGTCTTTGATAGTCCAGGGAAGGTTGTAAATAGTCATATTTTATTAGCTGTCTGTGAACAATAATAATGTCTGAAACCAGAGGAACACGAACACACACACACACACACACCTCATGCTGCCTTGATGATATAGAGAACCATTCACATGGAGTAGAGAATGGGCAAAGAGCCATTGAATGAAGACCCTTCAAATAAAAGTCCAATCTGAAAGCTGTAGGGTAGCGGAAGTAGAGGATAGGTGTGTTCCAATACACATGGATCTACTCTGGATTTGGACACGAACACATCTGGAATGAAAGCGTGAGATAAACAGCATAAAAAAGGAGAGGGAGAGGAGAGGAGATCATAGCAGCTTTATCTTGGTGGTGTGGTTCAGAGCCTGCCACCACCGCTGATAACTCATCTCATGTTGCCCCTGTGTGGGTTGCCAGATCAAATCACTATCCTTCCTTTTCTTTCTCTTCTCCCTCTCTTTCTCCTCCTCTGAAGGCTTCTATAAACAAGGCCAGTGTGTTGCCAGATCATCCTCTCTCTCCCTCTCTCTTATCAGAACTGAGAAGACAGTGTTATCTGTGGTAGCTGCGCCGCGGCCGTCACCAAAGACAAAAGCAGTTACTGTCTGTCTCTGCCCTATCCACTGGCTGGCGAGATGCTAATCGCTGCAAAGCTCTCTCAGGCGCTTCCCCTCTCTCTGTTACTGTCTCTTTAACTTGTTCTCTCTCTTTCTGTTTCTCTGTCACTGTCTCTCAAACATGTCCTCTCTCTTTCGCTCTCTCTCACAAGCTCAAACGCAAACAAACTTTAATGGCATCAAAGAAACAAAACAACAGAAATCCCAATGCACAGTGACATGTTTTCAAATTATGGTTAAAATGGCAACCATTACATAACACTTTTCTCTCTCGTATCTGTAGGGCTCTCTCGCACCACCTCACACTCTTTCCTTGTCTAAACACTGTCTTGAGAGGGTGCCTGTGTTTGTATGCATTACGTGCACGCGTGTGTGTGTGTGTGTGTACCATTTTTGTGTGTCTGTTTGTTTGGGTTAACTCCCTTACGTTAACTCCCTATACGCTTGTGAGTCTGTGAGATGATAGTGTGTGTGTGTGTGTGTGTGTGTGTGTACATGTGTATGAGAGAAGAAATTCAGAGTAGGATGGCTGAGAGCAGCCGATCAGTCTTGTACGAAGAAGAGAAACAGTGTCTTTGAGCCGTAATGCTGCCTTCTGCTAGTTTTCAGCTCGCCTTGCACTGCACTCTGGGTGAATGCACTTAAGGAAATGGGCATGTTGATTCTGGCCATCGTTAAAGTCTGATTTTAATGGCCGTTTTAATGATAACCTGGAAAGAGTGAGTCTATCTATACTGTACCGTGGGATTGAGAGGCTTAGCGGACAATCACACACATACACATATCCCTTTAAACCACTATAAATCTATAAATGGCGCTTCATTTGGGCAGGGTGAACAACACACCTCTCAGTGGATACCACGAACCCCGTCTGAACCTCCCTACACTGACTCCTTCCATCTCCCGCTCTCTTTCCCTCTCTTTCCTCCTCTTTCCCTCTCTCTGGTGATTTCTCTCCTATTTATCCCTCTTTTCTCTATATGGGTGACATTTTCCACTTTCTAATCACACACATGCAGTGAACAGAAACATTGTATTATCCTGAAAGACGAAATATGCTGGATACCTCTTAACTCTATAAACATTACTTTGCACTCAGATTTAAATGGGAAAATGTTGCTCCTCTCCCTTCTCCATTTTCTCTCTCTTGCTCTCTCTCTCTCTCTCTCTCTCTCTCTCTCTCCTCTCTCTCTCCTGTTGTATGTCCTCCTCCCCAGAGAGACCGATGAGTTTGGCCACGTAGCGCTCTGCCAAAGACATCACTGTCATTTTCCACTGACAGAGATGGTGCACAGCTCACCTCTGCTGTGTGTGGGCATGTGTTCGGTATGAGATGTGGGTGGTGTTTGGAGGTTGTCCATAGTGCTTGCTGTGGCTAACTGAGCAGGAAGTGTCTAATCTGCCGGCTAAACTGAGCATACCTCTTTGCTAATAGCTGTGTCCTTGTCGCTTTACATGAAAAGTAAAAGTCAGACCCACATCTTAGCAACGTTCACACAACACTATCCAAACCCTCCCAGAACCTTCCAAATGTTTTTCTATTGAACTCTTTCTCTCCCCAAGGTGCAAGCAGCCACCACAAACCCCACAGTATCAATCAGCCACCGCTGATGCTAAAATTACAACTGATTCATACACTGACTACACACACAGACGTGTGTTCAGGCTGTGTGTGTTCTCCTTCTGTGGCTTTGGACCTCCAGGAATCATATGTTTTCTTGGCCAATCTTTGAAGACTTATCTTTGGTCGGAGATGTGCTATCCCAACAGGGACCAGAGTATTTTTAGCCTGGTGTAATTTGGGTAGAATCTGTCTGTAGAGGAAAATAGTGGGCAGCCATGGTGCCACATACTGTGGGTATACTGATGGGTATTATGGGGGAGGAGGACTGAGGCCAACCCCCCAGGGCAGGGACAGGCGCTTCTCATTCCTGCTTCTCGTTAGACACACACACACACACACACACACAGTGACACACACAGTGACACACACAGTGACACACACAGTGGCACACACACAGTGGCACACACACAGTGGCACACACACACAGTGGCACACACACACAGTGGCACACATACAAATGCACACACATACACTCGCAGGAACACACACACACATGTCGACATTTTAAATGCGTTCAATATACACCTGTAGGTATGCAGTACGATCTGCTGGTGTCTACCTTGTGGATCATGGTGGATAGGCCTGAAGAGTTATAACTTCTATATGAACGCTTAGTCCTCTCATGGGCTCACAGTTGTTTTGTATTATACACAGTATGCTAGGGGTTGTATAAGGGTTATGACTATTTGGTAACGATTTACTTTGACTACATATCCATAAATACATATCCATAACTCATTCATTACTCATCTATAAGCATTTCATGAACATGTTACAACAGGTCCCAACCGCATTATTAAAGGTTAATTACATATATCCGTAGCATATCTGTAGAGAAGAGCTCATATTTAGGTATCTTAATAGATGCGTCATTACAATGAAAGCGTAGTGTCATCATTATGGCTGTTCTCAAAAGTGTGCTTCTGCCATACCAGTGATACTGAATTAGCCTAAAGGCCAAGCCACGTTTTGAAAATGATGCTGATATATAGACTGTTCTAGCCCCATTTCCCTCACTGTCCGGTAAAGGCCTGTGACCTTCTTCTTGTTCTTCTTCTTCCTCACTGAGGTTAATGGTGCATGAAGATCCCCACAGGGTTGAATCGTCAGGGTACATTTTATGGATAAAATCGTGTAGTTGAGGTTCATATCGTAACTCATTAACAGCCCTCCTCCATATCAAAATTAGGCCTAAGTTGGTCGTACTGGTCTATAACGCACACATGAAGGTTCTATGTATGAATTCTATGCAGTCAAAGCAAAGTCAAATATATTTTCCCATTCATAAAGCATTTATAGCTAAGCACTTCATGGTAATTAACTGTGCAGTTTGACATTCTGATCTATAACACCAACATTCAAAGTCTATGTATGAATTCTATGCAGTCAACGTACGGTCATTTCTATTTTCCCATTCATAAAGTAGCCTAGCGGTTAAGAGCATTGGGCCAGTAACCGAAAGGTCGCTGGTTTGAATCCCCGAGCCGACTAGGTGAAAAATCTGTCTGTACCCGTCATTCTGGATAAGACCGTCTGCTAAATGACTCAAATGTAAAAATGTAAATGTTATATATAAAAAAGAATACAGACACAACACAGAATGTTAAAGGTAATATGAATATTTTATTTATAATTTCCACATATAACTCAGAAAACAATTGTTGAAGACATCGCTGAAGAATTCTACTATTGACATTTTTCAGTGACACATTTTTTACGACTAGTCTTTGCACTGGACTAAATCTCGCTCCCCCATCCCTCTCACTATAACCCATATGAATTAGGATGGTGTCGTGGCCTTTCTGGTTAAATGTGCCTCTGTGTTCCCCTCAGCTGGCATCAATCAGCGCTGCGTTTGGTCCCACACAATGCAGCCCTTGACTGGGAACCTCCATTTGACTCGGCTTGGCTGGGCGGCGCTTTTTATCAATACACACCAATCTTTACTAGCAAATTCACCCCTTTGAACATCAGTTTCCTCTAGAGGTTTTCTTTGGGAGGGGGGTCGAGATGTTTGTTTAACGTTTGGCTGAGTGACATGGTTGCCGGGGAGACGGAAGTGGAGGGGGGACTCTGGCGGGTTAATGGTTATGGGGGGGGTGTTTGGCTGACGGTGCTGCAGTACTACCTGTGAGGTGTGTGCGTGCTGCACAGGAGGCTGCTGAGGGAGAACGGCTCATAATAATGGCTGGATTGGAGTGAATGGACATGGAAACCGTGTGTTGGATGTGTTTCAATACCAGTTCATTAATTCCGTTCCAGCCATTACTATGAGCCCATCCTCCTCAATTAAGGTGCCACCTGTGGTGTGCAGATAAACAGTTGTGTGCTGTCTGACTCTCCGTATTGTACTACTCTCCCACTAGCTAGTTTACATGCACCACTATAGGGCTAGTTGTAGTTTCCCTCTAGATTACAGTGTGTTCATGAATGGAGGTGCTCTCCCATGATGAAACTGAAAAAGGAGTTGACCCCAACCCTTACCTGTACTCTCCCATTAGTCACACATCCACAGACAGGATATCCTCACTCTTTCCTTTCTCCTGTCCTCCTCTTTACTTCCCCCTGATCTCTTATTTCTCTCCCTCTGACGTGCCTTCTCTTGTTCTGTTCATCTTCATCCGTCTTCTTCTGTCATCGCTCGTTCATGTTGTCCCCCTCATCCATCCCAAAAATGGAGGTACTGACCTCCTGTTCAGGTTCAACTCTCAGACCACACCTAGAGACGGTACAGAGCCACCTCCTCCATGCTCATTCACATGACTTACGGAGTTGACTTCTAGAGAGTGTTACTGATGACTAGGAGAACGTCTTGTATGGCTCTAGCAGAGGGATTAACATGAATGACTTGGATGAGTCCCTGTGTTGACCCTGATGCCTTGTTTCCATTGGCACTTTAAATCAGGGCCCCATTCAAGCACTTATCATTTTAGTGGACAACATAATGGAAACACAATTCAAGTTGTGCCCACCAAGGCCAGCACGACCTGGCTTGACTTTACTTGGCCCTAAATGCCAATGGAAACGAGGCTTGAGTGAATACTTATTTATGTAATAAGCTGAGTTAATAAATTGACTGAGTTAATAGCTTGTGAACCATGATTTCCAGGCTTCCTCACAAGCCATGGGAGTGTGTCAACAGGAGACTAATAGCTTGTATAAAGTACCTTTGCGTTACAGAGTTGACACTTGATTCAGAATTGCTTAGATAAGTTGCTTCTGGTGAATAACAACAGGCACTGATTCTCTCTCTCCGTCAGGTGATAGCGTTGGCAGATGCAGCGGAGGAGAACCAGGCATGTCTGAATCAGGCGTTTGTTCGCTTGCGCAGTGCCACCCACCTCCTCATCCTCCTGGTCTCCCTGTGGCTGGGCCTTAACACAGAGCAGAACGCCATCCTGGAGGCTACACTGCTACCCCTGTTACAGGACACACCACAACTGGTGAGAGCACACACACACACACACACACACTGCTACCCCTGCTACAGGACACACCACAACTGGTGGGAGCACACACACTCATGTATGCACACACACACACACATTGCTTTCTCTCTCTTTCCCCATCCGTCTCCTGGCTGCTTGACCCAGGTCTCCCCCTTTGACCCTGGAGAATAAACACAAAATACCTCAGTGATCCACTCTGAAGCCCCTGAGTGGTTCTGCTACCACACACACTCTCCCAGGTGCCACTGAATATACTCCTGGCAGCTTCACAGCGTATGAGGATGGTGTTACTGACCTGTGTGTGAAGACAAGTTATATCTAGACAGAGTGAATGTAATCGGGATAGAGGGGAGGTGACAAATAGGCCTGATTCCAAACCATAATGTACTCCCTTCCCTCACAGATATACAGGGAGTAATGATGTTTCCTACAACAGGCCTTCAATAGACTAGTGAAGTTTCTGATAGTGTAGCTTTGAACTATCCTCCAGGGAAGAAGGAGTGGAGCCTGTATTCAGCCCTGATGTCCCTTTGGTCAAGGAAGGCTATGGCAGTGAGAATGCGGTAGAGGGGGTGAGGGGGACATTTTCTGAGAAGGCTTGTTGTGTGTGTGTCACAGGGGAGTTGTTCTGTTAGTCATTTAGACTGTCACATAAACACGTGTGTTGAGAGAAGCCCTCCATGAGTCGACGTGATACGACGACAGATTTCTGCCCCCATAGAGACCGAAAGTGTGTGTGTGTGTGCTCTCACCAGTTGTGGTGTGTCCTGTAGCAGTGTGTTTGTGTGTGTGTAAGAGAGACTGACATAAACAGTAGTTCCATAGCCACGCTGTCTGTTTGTGTTTCCACTGTGATTAAACACATGACATCATCACACAGGTTAGAGGTCTATCTATATACAGTCCTCTCTATTTATCCAATTTCACACCAAATACCCCCACTGCCCCTTTAAGAGAGGTATAGGGACAGGTGGCTAACACACACACACACACACACACACACATTGACATCTGCGAACTCAACCTCACTGTGATAGACACCCCCTTACACACATACAAACACTCACACACCCTTCTCTTTCATCTCCACACACACAGTAAACACGCCCGAAAGCACACATCCGAGACAGACATCCACTCAGCTGGGCCATAAATAGCCTGCACCTGAATGGGCTGATGAGGCCCCAGAGAGATGGAGTCACTGAGAGTGAGAGTGTATTTTGGTGTGTTTGTTGTTGTGGTTGCTCTTGTGAATGGGATTAAGCTAATGAAAGGTAATTAGGGTCAGGCCTGCTGCATTAGCCCATACGTGTGGAGAGATGGGCTATTTTAGAAAGCGCTACTCACACTGGACAGAAATAAAGATAACGTACTGTACGGAAAAGATAGGGGCTAATAGGAGCATCTGACACATGCACATAAGGTTGCATACGTGATAGATTTATGTGTGTGTAAGAGATTGTCTTTGGCCCCTTGTCTCACCTCTTTGACCTCTTTAGAATCTTTTCACTCAGGTGAGGTCGTCACAGGTGAACGAGATTCCCTTTCCCCACGGACGCTCCCAGGACTGGAATTCCAATTGGGATAAGTCCTTGGAATTCTGTGGATTGGAATAAGGCTTCTGTGAAGAATTGGGGGGGGAGTGGTAGAATGGATTAGAGAAGAGAGAACAGAATTAGGTGGGAATGAGAAACGTTGGCGAGAGAAAGAGGCTCTAGATAATGACCTGTGCCACTGGCCATGGGCTGATTAAACAAGGGAAGGGAGGAGGGGGATGGAAGATAGAAGAGCTGCAAAGGAGAGCTCTGCTGTACTCCCTGTTCACCCACGACTGCATGGCTTTGCACGACACCAACTCCATCATCAAGTTTGCTAACGACACCACGGTTGTAGGCCTGACAACCAACATCTACGAGTCAACCTACAGGGAGGAGGTACGTGAACTGGCATTGTGGTGCCAGGACAAGAACCTCTCCCTCAACGTCAGCAAAACAAAAGAGTTGATTGTTGACTTCAGGAAGCAGAGGAGGGAACATGCCCTGATCCACATCAACAGGACTGCAGTAGAGAGAGTCAGCGGTTTGAAGTTCCTCGGGGTGGTTGAGGGGCAGCTCTCAAGGGGAACTGTGGGGGGATCTTGGATGGTTGGTGGCCTGGTGATTGGGAGCTTGGGCCGGTGGCCAAGAGGTTGCTGGTTCGGGTCCCCGAATTGACTGGGTGGGGACTTCTGTCGTGCACTTGGGCGGGGCGCCTGACCCAGGTTGCTCCTGTGGGTCGCTCTGGATGGGAGTGTCTGCTGGATGACTGAATGTAATGTAATGTAATGTTCAGCGGCTTCACTGCAGATAGATTGTATGTTTTAAAATAAAAAGTTCCTCTGGGTCCACATCACAGAGGACTTGACATGGACCAACACCACCACCACTCTTGTCAAGAGGGCGCAACAGCGTCTCTACTTCCTGAGGCGGCTGAAGAAATTTGGCATGCCAACCCGGGTCCTCTCCAAATACTACTGCAGCACCATCGAGAGCATCCTGACCGTTATTTACTATTGCTAATTCTGCACAATTTAAACACCTGCTCTCCAATCCCCCCTTTCTCTGATACATTTTATTATTTTCTACTGAGCCATTTACTTTATGTTCGTATTCTTTTCTTTTCTTATTGTTGTTGTATTGTCGAGAAGGAACCTGCAAGGAAGCATTACTTTGGGAAACCTAGTCAGTTGCACAACTGAATGCAGTCAACTGAAATGTGTTTTCCACATTGAGAGTTGCGGGGGCTGCCTTAATCGATGTCCATGGTGCCCGGGGAGCAGTTGTTCTGCAGAACAGCAGATTTTTCCACCTTGCCGGCTTGGGGATTTGAACCAGCGACTTTTCAGTTACTGGCCCAATGCTCTTAACTGCTAGGCTACCTGCCGCAGTATACTATGTGTATCCTGTACATACGACTAATAAGCTTGAAACTTGAGAGAGAAGTTTCTCTCTTGTCGTCTCTTATTCTTCATGACCACTGATCCACATCTATAGCCTCTCTTTGCCGCAGTAAAACAGGAGGGAAAAAGGTAAGGAGGAGAAAAGAGCAGGGGGAGAAGAGAGGAGGAGGAGGGTCACAGGAAACTCATCTCTCTGGTAATTGACGGGGCGCTCGTTTAGCTTGGCCCGACCGTTAGATTGGTGCGGCCAACCAGAACGCCCTCCTCCTTCTCCCGCTCTTTTTTTCTCCCACTTGTTCTCGCTCTCCGTTTCTCTCCCTCGCTTTCCGCTCTGCTGTGAATAGAGCTGCTGACTCTTAATGTCTCCGTTCTATTCCTGCACCCGTCTTCCCTGAAGTTTACATTACTAGAAACTAGTACTAGAAACCTCTCTACCGCTTGCCTTTTCCTCCTCCCCCACACTTCCCTCTCTCCATGTGTCAACCTAGCTGTCTCTCTCTCTCTCTTTCATTTCTTCTTCTCTCGATTGAAATTCAAAGGAGTTGGATTGTCAGGACAAGAGTACAATGTTAATTTGATTGTGGCAGTAATGAATTGCAAAATGCACACAAAGGGGAGCTAACTACTCATACAATGAAAAGGGATGAGATACAGTTTGCTTTTACATCAGGTCATATGTGCAACTACTAAAGTACTAAATTATATCAAATATCTGCCTGAGACAATAAATATATCGGCTTAGGCATATTTATTGATTTAGTCAGGGGATTTGATTCTATAGAGATTATTTTACTTTGCTTGGCTCACAGCATGACATTGTATTTCCAGTCTCTTCTCTTGCCTGGTCTTCAAATGACTTTTCCAGTCAATTTGAGCATGTCAACTCTGAAGGATTACTGTCTGAACCTTTGTCAGTCCCTATGGGAGTCCCTCAGGGCTCTATATTAGGCCCCATTCTGTTCTCCATAGTCACAAGTTATGTTGCAATTGCATCTGGGATTTCCCCAATGTGCTTTACGTTGTAAGAGGGGAAGTGACCTCATCCACCACTACCAAATTGTAGTACAGCAGCTATTTATTACCAGACAAGAAGACTTCTCCAATTTCCCCCCAGCCTCTTGTTCTCCTGACCTTCACTTTCTCTTAATCACAAAGAAATATGTACCTCACACAGACACGGCCAAGGTCGTCCTCAGCATTCAGGATGTCCGTTATCACTCTACCATAAGATTTGTCACTTGGGCCCAGTTCCAAACCTATCCCTGTGATCTTCACTGCCCTTCATTGTTGCACCCAAACATATAGAAGCCTAGTGGTTAAGAACGTTGGGCCAGTAACTGAAAGGTCGCTGGTTCGAATCCCCAAGCCAACTAGGTGGAGAATCTGTGCCCTTGAGCAAGGCACTTAATCCTAATTGCTCCTGTAAATCGCTCTGGATAAGAGCATCTGGTAAATGATTCCAATGTAAATCCTAATATTGTTGGTGGTCCTGATAGCCTGTTGATCGTTATTGTTTCAGTGTGAGGTGAGATCTATGTTCTTCTTTCTTCTTCCTCTATACTCTCTCTTTCTCTCACCTCTACTGTTTTCTCTCCCCCTTATATTTCTCTCTCCATTTCATTCTCCTTTTGCTCTCTCTCTCTCTCTCCCTCTCTCTCTCTCTCTCTCTCTCTCTCTCTCTCTCTCTCTCTCTCTCTCTCTCTCTCTCTCTCTCTCTCTCTCTCTCTTTATCCTCCCTCCCTCCCTGAGTAATGTCAGGTCTCTTCCCTGTCATCATCATTACGTGGCTGATTACCTGTCATTAGGACTCATTAGAGGCCTATCAGCATGGCGGCAGGGGGACAGCCAGGGACGGACTCAGCCCCACACCCTGGCTACCTGTCGACACCCCCACGGCCCAGCTCGGCCCGCCTGGACTATCTTAGATTGTGTGTGGGGGGGTTGGGAGGTACGAGGGATGTGTCTGTGTGTGTGTGAGAGATGGCCAGACAAGATATTTTTCTCTTTCTCCGGGAGAGGCAATTGGATTGAATGATAATTGGTGCTGTTTCAAGTCTGAAGGATTCACATTATTGGCTCGTCTGCGGAGTGTAATTTGTATCTGCTCTCTGTGTGTCTGCAGAATGTGCTCGTCTGTGTGGAAACAGTATACGGTTTTGTGTGTGTGTGGCTGGTGCACGTACATACAGCCACACACTACCACATGCTGATGCCGGTGTGTTTGTGGTGATACCTGTGTTTGGTGATTGTGCGTGTGTTTCTCACACATGGAAGAGATCAGGCAGTGTTTAGGCTAGACTGGGACTGAACAGACTGATACAGTAGTAGCTAGATAAACAGACTGTCTCGGGCTGTAAATAAATACTACAGTAGTACATGGTAGTACATCATCCTGGACACATGGGGCACTATGCATTCATGGACAGATTATTGGGTTGTGATGACTTCCAGACAGGGTGCATTTCAATAGTCTGAAGTCGCTTCCTCTCATTGTATGGTTTCTTCCTCTTTCCTTACAATCTGATCTGAATCTCATTTATACATACACTACCGGTCAAAAGTTTTAGAACACCTACTCATTCAAGGGTTTTTCTTATTTTTTTAAAACTATTTTCTACATTGTAGAATAACAGTGAAGACATCAAAACTATGAAATAACACATGGAATCATGTAGTAACCAAAAAAGTGTTAAACAAATCAATATATTTTATATTTGAGATTCTTCAAATAGCCACCCTTTGTGCTTTGATGACAGCTTTGCACTCTTGGCATTCTCTCAACCAGCTTCATGAGGTAGTCACCTGGAATGCATTTCAATTAACAGGTGTGCCTTTTTAAAATTTAATTTGTGGAATTTCTTTCCTTGTTAATGCGTTTGAGCCAATTGTGTTGTGACAAGGTAGGGGGGTATACAGAAGATAGCCCTATTTGGTGAAAGACCAAGTCCATATTATGTCAAGAACAGCTCAAATAAGCAAAGAGAAACGACAGTCCATCATTACTTTCAGACATGAAGGTCAGTCAATACGGAACATTTCAAGAACGTTGAGTGCAGTCGCAAAAACCATCAAGCGATGTGATGAAACTGGCTCTCATGAGGACCGCCACAGGAATGGAAGACCCAGAGTTATCTCTGCTGCAGAGGATAAGATTGCAGCCCAAATAAATGCTTCACAGAGTTCAAGTAACAGACACATCTCAACATCAACTGTTCAGAGGAGACTTTGTGAATCAGGCCTTCATGGTTGGATTGCTGGAAAGAAACCACTACTAAAGGACACCAATAAGAAGAAGAGTTGCTTGGGCCAAGAAACACGAGCAATGGACATTAGACCGGTGTAAATTTGTCCTTGGGTCTGGAGTCCAAATTGGAGATTTTTGGTTCCAACCGCTGTGTCTTTGTGAGACGCGGTGTGGGTGAATGGATGATCTCTGCATGTGTGGTTCCCACCGTAAAGCATGGAGGAGGAGGTGTTATGGTGTTTTGCTGGTGACACTGTCTGTGATTTATTTAGAATTCAAGGCACACTTAACCAGCATGGCTACCAAAGCATTCTGCAGCGATACACCATCCCATCTGGTTTGGCCTTAGTCCCACTATCATTTGTTTTTCAACAGGACAATGACCCAACACACCTCCAGGCTGTGTAAGGGCTATTTTACCAAGAAGGAGAGTGATGGAGTGCTGCATCAGATGACCTGGCCTCTCAAATATGACACTTTTTTGGTTACTACTTGATTCCATATGTGTTATTTCATAGTTTTGATGTCTAGAATGGCGCCGGAGAAGATGGCTGCCGTTTTACAGCCCTCTAACCAATTGTACTATTATGTGTGTTTTTCCGCGTTATTTGTAATTTATTTTGTACATAATGTTTCTGCCATCGTCTATTATAACCAAAAAGAGCTTCTGGATATTAGGACAGCGATTACTCACCTCGTATTGGACGAAGATTTTTTCTTCAACGAGGCGGCCGCGAAGGATATCCTACAGACACCCGACAAGGCCAAAATCCCCGTCATTCGCATGAGGAAGAGACGGAGATGTCGGGGTGCCTTGTAAGGATCCGACGGCGAGCGAGTAAACTGCCTCTCCCATCAATCCTATTAGCCAATCTTCAATCATTTGAGAATAAATTGGATGACCTAAGATTACGGTTATCCTACCAACTGGACATTAAAGATTGTAATATCTTATGTTTCACCGAGTCGTGGCTGAACGACGACATGGACAACATACAGCTAGCGGGCTATACGCTATATCGGCAGGATAGAACGGCTGACTCCGGTAAGACAAGGGGTGGCGGTCTGTGTATATTTGTAAAGGACAGCTGGTGCACAAAATCAAATACTAAGGAAGTTTCGAGGTTTTGCTCGCCTGAGGTAGAGTATCTTATTATAAGCTGTAGACCACACTATTTACCAAGAGAGTTTTCATCTATATTTTTCATAGCTGTCTATTTACCACCACAAACCAATGCTGTCATTAAGATCGCACTGAATGAGCTGTATAAGGCCATAAGTCAACAGGAAAACGCTCATCCAGAGGCAGCGCTCCTAGTGGCCGGGGACTTTAATGCAGGGAAACTTAAATCCGTTCTACCTCATTTCTACCAGCATGTTAAATGTGCAACCAGAGGAAAAAAAACTCTAGACCACCTTTACTCCACACACAGAGACGCATACAAAGCTCTCCCTCGCCCTCCATTTGGCAAATCTGACCATAACTCTATCCTCCTGATTCCTGCTTATAAGCAAAAACTAAAGCAGGAAGCACCAGTGACTCGGTTAATAAAGTGGTCAGATGACGCAGATGCTAAGCTACAGGACTGTTTTGCTAGCACAGACTGGAACATGTTCCGGGATTCTTCAGATAGCATTGAGGAGTACACCACATCAGTCACTGGCTTCATCAATAAGTGCATCGATGATGTCGTCCCCACAGTGACCGTACGTACATACCCCAACCAGAAGCCATGGATTACAGGAAACATCCACACTGAGCTAAAGGGCAGAGCTGCCGCTTTCAAGGAGCGGGACTCTAACCCGGACGCTTATAAGAAATACCGCTATGCCCTCCGACGAACCATCAAACAGGCAAAGAGTCAATACAGGACTAAGATTGAATCGTACTACACCGGCTCTGACGCTCGTCGGATGTGGCAGGGCTTGAAAACTATTACAGACTACAAAGGGAAGCACAGCCGCGAGCTGCCCAGTGACACAAGACTTCCAGACGAGCTAAACCACTTCTATGCTCGCTTCGAGGCAAGCAACACTGAAGCATGCATGAGAGCACCAGCTGTTCCGGATGACTATGTGATCACGCTCTCCGTAGCCGATGTGAGTAAGACTTTTAAGCAGGTAAACATTAACAAGGCCGCAGGGCCAGACGGATTACCAGGACGTGTACTCCGAGCATGTGCTGACCAACTGGCAAGTGTCTTCACCGACATTTTCAACATGTCCCTGACTGAGTCTGTAATACCAACATGTTTCAAGCAGACCACCATAGTCCCCGTGCCCAAGGACTCTAAGATAACCTGCCTAAATGACTACCGACCCGTAGCACTGACGTCTGTTGCCATGAAGTGCTTTGAAAGGCTGGTCATGGCTCACATCAACACCATTATCCCAGAAACCCTAGACCCACTCCAATCCTGACTGGTTGCATCACCGCCTGGTATGGCAACTGCTTGGCCTCCGACCGCAAGGCACTACAGGGGGTAGTGCGTACGGCCCAGTACATCACTGGGGCCAAGCTTCCTGCCATCCACGACCTCTATACCAGGCGATGTCAGAGGAAGGCCCTCAAAATTGTCAAAGACTCCAGCCACCCTAGTCATAGACTGTTCTCTCTGCTACCGCACGGCAAGCGGTACCGGAGTGCCAAGTCTAGGTCCAAAAGACTTCTCAACAGCTTCTACCCCCAAGCCATAAGACTCCTGAACAGCTAATCATGGCTACTCGGACTATTTGCACTGCCCCCCCCACCCCATCTTTTTACGCTGCTGCTACTCTGTTAATTATTTATGCATAGTCACTTTAACTCTACCCACATGTACATATTACTTCAACTACCTCAATTGACTCTGCACCGGTACCCCCCTTTATATATAGCCTCCCTACTGTTATTTTATTTTACTTCTGCTCTTTTTTTCTCAACACTTTTTTGTTGTTTTATTTTACTTTTTTATTAAAAAGAAATGCACTGTTGGTTAAGGGCTGTAAGTAAGCATTTCACTGTAATGTCTGCACCTGTTGTATTCGGCGCATGTGGCCAATAACATTTGATTTGATTTGATTCACTATTATTCTACAATGTACAAAATAGTAAAAATAAAGAAAAACCCTTCTAAAACTTTTGACTGGTAGTGTGTATGGACCACATGCCCAGCTTCTCTCTCTCTTTCTCTTTCTAATTATATCATTTTTTGTTCTCTCTCTCTATCACTGTCTATTGTTCTCTGCCTTCTTCCCCCCCCCCCTATCATATGCTCGAATAACAGAATACCTGCCTCTGTCTCTCTCTCTCAGGGTTGGGAGGAGAGTGTGGACGCGGCCGTGTCTCACCTCCTAAGGACCTGTTTGTCCCGCAGCCCTAAGGACCAGGCCCTGTCTCTGTCCACCTCCCAGCTCAGCATGCCCAAAGACACGGTCCGCCTGAAGAAGCACATCACCGTGCTGTGTGACCGCCTGGGCAAGGGGGGACGGCTGTCCCTGGCCTCCGAGGCCAACGTACCCATACCAGTCATGATGCCAGGTGAGAGAGGGGGAAGAGTGTTTGTGTCTCTCTCTCTCTCTCTCTCTGTCTCTGTCTCTGTCTCTGTCTCTGTCTCTGTCTGTGTGTGTGAGAAAAAGCAGTTTCTCTTCATTAGTGTTCAGTATAGCCTGTAATGTAGCCGTTAACCCCTTCCTCTGAGAGTGCCTAATAAATCCTGTCACACTGAGGTGTGTGTGCACGCTCTGTTGTTCCAGTGTTAACCCCTGGCTGTGAGAATGCCTAGTAAACACTAGTCCCCTGGTAAAGGTGTTATGGTTGGAGAGAAGAGCACATGTCTCAATCATAGCCCTGTTTATGACCTTCACACACTCACAGGCCTACAGTGGTGTGTGTGTGCGCCCATCCACCACTCCCATGGGTCATTGAGTTCTAACAAAAATGTGTGTGTGTCTGCACGCCCTTCATTTAGTCTGTCCTTCATTAAGCAGGCCAAATACCTTTTTTACCCCCACTTATTTTTTTGCTTCGACCTCCCTCCTCTCTCTCTTCCTCCCTCCTCTCTCTCTTCCTCCCTCTTTCTTCTCTTCCTCCCTCTTTCTTCTCTTCCTCCCTCTTTCTTCTCTTCCTCCCTCCTCTCTCTCTTTTCCTCCCTCTTTCTTCTCTTCCTCCCTCTTCTCTCTCTTCCTCCCTCCTCTCTCTTCCTCCCTCTCCCCCTTGCCCCTCTTTAGCAGTCACCCCTCACACGTATAAGTGTGTCGATGACATATCAACTCGACCATTTCCCTTCAGTAGTTCTCTCCCCAGTTTCCACCCCATCAAACACAGCAGTTGATTAATGCTAGATGTTTAATATGATATATGAGGAGTGTTGATGGACACAGGGGCAGTATTGTGAAGCGGTAGGTAGCCTCCAGCCAGACTAATGAATATGGATACAGTGGAGTGAGGAAATATTAACGATGGTTTACAGCTGAAAACCTCCCGCTCCACAAATAGAATAATTAGTTGCCTTATTGAGTGCTTGACGCATTCATGCTTTGGAGCTTGTAATTAATTCACAACATGGATGTGGGTTCTTGACCAATGTAGAATACTTAGAGTTCTGGGATAGTGTAGTTGCATTGTCGTTTTCTTTCATGTATTTTGCTGTTGTTAAACTTGACATTGTTTGTCGTTAGGCTTAAAGTACATAATGCTGTTATGGTAGTGGCATAGAAGCTAGGGTCTTTGATAGTTATGACAGCTGTCTTGATATAGACACGCATTACACACACAGCTATTTAGATCAGCTGCAGTAGTTGATATATGCAGTAGCTTGGGACTGTTACTGTATGGATGTGTGCAATAAACCAGTTAAGTTGCAATAATGTGTTTTATTTGGGACTACTGGAGTTATGCCTTATATGATGTCCATCCAGGGTGTGTTTGTGTCAGAGTCCTGCACAGGTCCGTTTTTTGGAGCCGCACCCGCTCCGTCCCGGCCACATCAATTCCGAGCCCCATCCGACATCAGGACCGATTTATTTTATTTATTTATTTTTTTTTTTTTTTTTTGCAACCTGACCCACCCACATAGTATTGTTCCGAGAGCCGATCCGTGACCCGCCAAATAACATCAATTTATGTAAATGTTTTCATGACTCCGTAGTAGTAGGATATTATTCCCCTTCCCTGCATTAATGAATTTGTCTGCATGTCTATTCAACATTTGGATAAAAGGAAACCATGCCATGAATTAAGAACGATAGGCTACCTTTTTATCTTCACAATACGATGCGTCACATTGACGACTCAAATCGCTTTGAGAATAATAGCGATCTAATTAGCCTTTTTACCTAATGAAAGCCAGTAGGCGACATAACAAAACAAGATCTTTATATTCAATATTGTTTCGATAATCAAATAGTTTAAATGAAACTTAAATAAACAATTGAATAGTGCATTCGGAAAGTATTCAGACACTTTCACTTTTTAATTACAAGCTTATTCTAAAATTGATTAAAAACATTTTTTCCCTCATCGATCTACACACACACTACCCCATAATGACAAAGCGAAAACAGGATTTTAGATATGTTTGCAAATGTATTTAAAAAAAAAAAATCAGATTTCTTTATTTACATAAATATTCAGACCCTTTGCTATGAGACTCGAAATTGAGCTCAGGTCAATCTGTTTCCATTGATCATCCTTGAGATGTTTCTACAACTTGATTTGGAGTCCACCTGTGGTAAATTCAATTAATTGAACATGATTTGGAAAGGCACACACTTGTCTATATACAGTAAGGTCCCACAGTTGACAGTGCATGCCAGAGCAAAAACCAAGTCATGAGGTCGAAGGAATTCTCCGTAGAGCTGCGAGACAGGATTGTGTCGAGGCACAGATCTGGGGATGGGTACCAAAAAATGTCTGCAGCATTGAAGATCCCCAAGAACACAGTGGCCTTTACCATTCTTAAATGGAAGAAGTTTCGAACCACCAATACCATTCCTAGAGCTGGCAGCCCGGCCAAACTGAGCAATCGGGGGAGAAGGGCCCTGGTCAATGAGGTGACCAAGAACCTGATGGTCACTCTGACCGAGCTCCAGAGTTCCTCTGTGGAGATGGGAGAAGCTTCCAGAAGGACAACCATCTCAGTAGCACCCCACCAATAAGGTCTTTATGGTAGAGTGACCAGACGGAAGCCACTCAGTAAAAGGCACATGACAGCCCGCTTGGAGTTTGCCAAAAGGCACCTAAAAGATATCTCAGACCATGAGAAACAAGATTCTCTGGTCTGATGAAACCAAGATTTAATTATTTAGCCTGAATGCCAAGCGTCACGTCTGGAGGACGTCCCTGTAGCTCAGTTGGTAGAGCATGGCGCTTGCAACACCAGGGTTGTGGGTTCGTTTTCCACGGGGGGCCAATATGAAAATGTATGCACTCACTTAACTGTAAGTCGCTCTGGATAAGAGCGTCTGCTAAATGACAAAAATGTTTTAAAAAATGGAGGAAACCTGGCACCATCCCTACTGTGAAGCATGGTGGTGGCAGCATCATGCTGTGGGGATGTTTTTCAGCAGCAGGGACTGGGAGACTAGTCAGGAAAGATGAATGGAGCAAAATACAGAGAGATCCTTGATGAAAACCTGCTCCAGAGTGCTCAGGACCTCAGACTGAGGTGAAGGTTCACCTTCCAACAGGACAACGACCCTAAGCACACAGCCAAGACAACGCAGGAGTGGCTTCGGGACAAGTCTTTGAATGCCCTTGAGTGGCCTGGACTTTAACCCAATCAAACATTTCTGGAGAGACCTGAAAATAGCTGTGCAGCGACGATCCCCATCCAACCTGATAGAGCTTGAGAGGATCTTCAGAGAAGAATGGGAGAAACTCCCCAAATACAGGTGTGCCAAGCTTGTAGCGTCATACCCAAGAAGGCTGTAATCGCTGCCAAAGGTGCTTCAACAAAGTACTGAGTAAAGGGTCTGAATACATTTGCTAAAAATCAGTTTTTGCTTTGTCATTATGGGGTATTGTGTGTCGATTGATGAGAAAAAATATATATAATCCATAACTTAACAAAATGTGGAAAAAGTTAAGTGGTCCGAATGCACTGTAGGCTGCAAAAATAGGCTACTTTTATTTAATAGGCTATTACAGGCCTGGGGCGGCAGGTAGCTTAGTGGTTAAGAGCGTTGTGCCAGTAACCGAAAGGTCGCCGGTTCTAATCCCCGAGCCGACTAGGTGAAAAATCTGTCGATGTGCCCTTGAGCAAGGCACTTAACCCTAATTGCTCCTGTAAGTCGCTCTGGATAAGAGCGTCTGCTAAATGACAAAAATGTAAATGTAAATGTACTCAAACTTATACCAGCCGCACCGGTTTACACTTTATATGGCCTGCGTATGGTCTAAATCAGGGTTCTTCAATTCCGGTCCTGGAGGGCCGAAACACCTCTGTTTTTCATCCTCTCCTTCTAATCAGGGGCTAATTCAGACCTGGGACACCAGGTGAGTGCAATTAACTACCAGGTAGAAATAAAAAACAGAAGTGTTTCGGCCCTCCAGGACCGGAATTGAAGAACCCTGGTCTAAATAAACAACAGCCTGAATTAACGTAGGCTAATAATTAACTGATATTTAATTGAATTATCATAAACAAATACCTGCTTGCACCTTTTGCAGGCTGTGTATCCATCCACCGGGTTGTCCTTCCAAACCGGGGATTTCACTCGTGCAGCACCTGTTTCCACGATGGTGGAGCCTATTCCCCCATCAAAACCTTTCTTTTTATTTCTCCAGTTAGCCTGCGTTACCCATTAGAGAAAGTAAACTTCGCAACTTGTCGTTGCCTATTCTCACGTGGGGGGAGGGAACATAAGCTCTGTGCTTGGACAAATTAGAATGTTTCAGCACCACACAAATAATGGACAGTTCCCTGCTCCACGCTCTCTCAATACGTTCATGGCTGGAAGCCTCGCCGCTCACAGAATGGAATTCACAACACAATGTAACACAACAAGCTCCTGGGTTTGTAAAAAAGTGTAGGCCCTATTATCTTGATTTAAAAAGTTTCTGACTAGCAATATAATTGTTCTGATCCTGTATTGTGTATCCGACCTGATGCAGGACTCTAGTGTGTGTGTGTGTGTGTGTGTGTCTGTGTCAAGAGTATTGAGCAGACAGGATCCATGTCATCCGGTCTCTCTCCTTTCACCGTTGGTCTGCTGCCAA
Organism: Coregonus clupeaformis; assembly: GCF_020615455.1. NCBI lineage: Eukaryota > Metazoa > Chordata > Actinopteri > Salmoniformes > Salmonidae > Coregonus > Coregonus clupeaformis. The sequence continues at coordinate 67,244,137 of NC_059198.1, forward strand.
AACACACACACACACACACACACACACACACACACACACACACACACACACACACACACACACACAGAGAGAGTCAGGCAACTCCTGTATGACCAAAGCCCTGTCACTCTTTATGTAAACAGTAATTTGTTACAAACCCCAAGATGTTGCTTTTTCAATCGGCTGTAAACGCAAAAGTTGTTTACGTTTCCAATAACACCGGCGGCAACAGTCTTCCCCGGAGACTGCACACACACACACACACACATAACAAGCACCACTTCATGGCCATGCAGTACACCCTATTCCAGGCGTTGTATAAAAGTGGATGGATGGATGGGATTTGTAGTTTGTGTGATCTTCCCACTACCAATACTGCGTGTGACCTGACAGTTGAATAAACACATACAGTGCAGACCGACACAAATGTACAGTACTCCCTGATATAGACTATTTGTGCTTATATCTGTGACTGAAGGATACACAGAATATTTTCTCTCTTATGACATGCATACGTACTGGTATTTACATTTACATTTTAGTCATTTAGCAGACGCTCTTATCCAGAGCGACTTACAGTTAGTGAATACATATATATATATTTTTTATACTGGCCCCCCGTGGGAATCGAACCCACAACCCTGGCGTTGCAAACACCATGCTCTATCAACTGAGCTACATCCCTGCCGGCCATTCCCTCCCCTACCCTGGACGACGCTGGGCCAATTGTGCGCCGCCCATGAGTCTCCCGGTCGCGGCCGGCTTCGACAGAGCCTGGATTCGAACCAGGATCTCTAGTGGCACAGTTAGCACTGCGATGCAGTGCCTTAGACCACTGCGCCACTCAGGAGTACACACCACTTGTTAGATGTGTAGGTTCCTGTCTCCTGGACACAGTGAGACCCTCTTCTCTCATTCTCCTCGTCCCTCTCTCTCACCGCTCACCCTCTCCTCACCTGACCCTGCGTCTCGCTCTGATGACATCACCTGGGCGGCCTGTTGAGACTCTGGTTTTAACAGCTGCTCTTGGCCTCTGCTCTCTCACACACACACACACACGTCTGCAGCACCTGATGGTAACAGTTCAGTCAGTACTGTTTATCACATGGCCTTCGTTACTTATAGAACTGTTAGCATTGCTTTGTCATTAGGTCAAATGTTGGGCTGCTTTACAGTATGGGTTTGGTGTTGTGGGTCTAATGTCGCTCTCTCCCATTTATCTCTCTTTCTCACTGTCTCTTTCTCTCGATATCTCTCTCTCTATCTCTTGTTTACTCTATCCATGTATGTCAGTAAGCATAGCTTTAGGTCTCTCTGCTTGAGGTTCATCATAGAATGAACTAGATGTTGTGGCCTCCTTGTGTTGTGTGTTTTCACTGTACATCTATTTCATAGCCTTTGTGTGTGTGTGTGTGTGTGTGTGTGCGTGCGTGCGTGCGTGTTTATACATATCTTCTCTTTCCCACCACAGAAGAAGATTGATACCTCTGCATCCACACACACACACACACCACAGTTCCACCTCATGATTTATGACGTTTTATATGGAACTTCCAGTCTCCACTCCACACTGGGCAGGAAAAACACAGGCTGGGGAACAAGTCTCCTTTAGGGAGCACATCCAACCCCCCATCATGTTTTCACATTAGTCAGAGACCTATACATGCTCTCTCTCTCTCTCCTTCTCTCTCTCTCTCGCGCTCCCTCTCTCTCTCCTTCTCTCTCTCTCCTTCTCTCTCTCTCTCTCTCTCTTCTCTCTTTCTCTCTCTCTTCTCTCTTTCTCTCTCTCATTCTTTCTCTCTCTCTCTCTCTCCTCTCTCTTTCTCTCTCTCGTTATTTCTCTCCTTCTCTCTTCTCTCTCTCTTCTTTTGCATTTTCTTTCTTTCTCACTTTCTCGCTCGCTCTTTCTCTCTTTCTTTCTCTCTCATTCTTTCTCTCTTCCTCTCTCTCTCTCTCTCTCTCTCCTCTCTCTTTCTCTCTCTCGTTATTTCTCTCTTCTTCTCTCTCTCTCTTCTTTTGCATTTTCTTTCTTTCTCACTTTCTCGCTCGCTCTTTCTCTCTTTCTTTCTCTCTCATTCTTTCTCTCTTCCTCTCTTCCTCTCTCTCTCTCTCTCTCTCTCTCTCTCTCTCTCTCTCTCTCTCTCTCTCTCTCTCTCTCTCTCTCTCTCTCTCTCTCTCTCTCTCAATTAAATTAACTTTATTTTATTGGCATGACATAACAATGTATATATTGCCAAAGCTTACTTTGGAGATTTATAATATTAATCAATATTGTCAATGGGACAACAGTAACAACAATAATCAAGGGTCAAAATATCCATATGTAGAACAATAACAATGGCATAGAGGACATGTGCAGGTTGGTCTGTCAGACACTGTCCCTCATTTTATGGCAGGCAGCAATGTAGTTCGCTGCCAATCCACAGCTCTCTGCGTCCTCCCCCAACAGGACGGGTAGCCCATCCTCATCTCTGAGGTCTTTGAATAAGGGTTTCAAATTTGGGGAAATGACACTCTCTAATTGTTTTATATTTTTGACATTCAGGAAATGCAGCTCTGTCTCAGCTCTGTCTGCTGTGGTCTCTCTCTCTCTCTCTCTCTCTCTCTCTCTCTCTCTCTCACTCACTCACTCACTCACTCACTCACTCACTCACTCACTCACTCACTCACTCACTCACTCACTCACTCACTCACTCACTCACTCACTCACTCACTCACTCACCCCCTCTCCCTGCTATGTGTTGAATACATTAGCTACTCGGCTGGAACCAGGCGTTTTTGGCAACAGTTGGGAGATCTTGAACGCTCCCCCACTGAATATATTTGCAGTGGAGAAAAACCATATGTTGTGATAAAGTGACTGCCAGGGGAATTGGATTGTAATATACTACTGGGGTGCAGGGTTGTTGACTGGACGTTATGTAAGCATGCTTTGAGGTGTGTGGTGGGGGGTGTTGTTGTGCCTTACTGTATTCTTTACATGTATTTAAGTGTGTGTTCTCTCCCAGAATCCCCTCTATGAACATCTCTAATTAACACTCTAGAAATGGCAGCTTCTCAGTCCAAAAATACATTCCAAGTTCCAAGTCCACTGAGAATTCCTTTGTTCCTATATCCTAATCTGTCTTTGGGAGCCATTTCTGACAGCGTAAACAGATGTATCTTGTCTTGTGTTTGAAGCCTCCTTTCTCAGCTGTTTTGGGAGGATTCCAGTTATGCCTTGTGGTTAGGAGATCTATTCCAGTAAGACTTAAAGAGAGGGGAGAGGAAATAGATGTTGTAGTTGAGAGCAGGACTACTTTTACTGAATGAATGGGATCTGCTCTGCTAGCTAAAGCTCTACTTAATGCTCAACTACTTGATGCGGTTGGAATTCCTAGGCTAATCCCCATTTAGAGAGCGCTGTCTCTGTATGTCTCCGTCTGGCTCACTCTCTCTTTCTGGGTGCGTGCACGTGTGTGTGTGTGTGTGTGCGCGCGCGCATTATCAAATTTGGCAATGTGTCAGTAAGTGGCCATATCTCTCTCATTGCTCAACAGTGTAACCATAAAACCCAGTGTCTTTCCAACGATCTCCCTCCTCTCCTGACTTTTACAATGTTGACATCATAAAGAGTGGAGAAAAAAGCCTTGGTGTTGACTTTGTAGTTGGGACAGGTTTAGACTGTAAAGGTAGATAGGTAAAAACCAGGAAGTGCATTTCCTTTTGGGGAGGGGAGAAAGAGGAGCTACTAGAGATCACATCACAAACAATCTACAAGATTTGAGACCAAACCACAACCAAATGGTCTCCTGAACCACTACACAACGGTCTAACACATTCAAACCACAACCAAATGGTCTCCTGAACCACTACACAACGGTCTAACACATTCAAACCACAACCAACGGTGGTTTGGTGCCTGCTCTACTTTTTTTTACCACAACCAAATGGTTCCGTAGATGTAACCATAAAATAAAACGGTCTACAGAAATTGAATAGCAACAACGGTCCAGTAGTGAATTGAACATACTGTAGACCAAACCACGACCAACCGTTTTAGAACAGAGACCAAACTAAACCACGACCAAACGGTCCAGCAGTTCCAACCTATCTACTTGCTCTTCTAACTACAATCAAACGCCTTACTGGAGGAGACCAAACTCGACCACAACCAGACAGTACAGCGGTTTGGACCATAACTAACCCAGTCTCCCAGACCAAAACATCTTTCATATCCCAGTATATGTGACAGTGTCCAGCTCCATGCTACAGTCTGAGGGCTGCCTGGCTTGTCTCCCCACCTAAAGAGCTCATTTTCAGGCTAAAGGTGGTCCGGAGGTGGGGGCCCTTTCCTTAACGTGTTGTTGTAAGGCCGGGCAGAGGTTAAGACACACACACACACTACCCTTGTCCCCACACATGACCCCCTCTCTCTCTGCACACACACACTACCCTTGTTCACACACACACACACACACACACACCGCCACTGCCCAAAATTGCAAGACAGCGCAAAAAGACAAGCTTAGAAAAACACCTGCCCAATTAAAGGCTGGCGTATCCAATTTCAAACAAGCCCATGGCCAGGCAGAGGGGAAAAAAGACTGAGGCTGCCTGTTGCCTTTCAGCTCAGAGTAACCCCATGGGCCATCCCAGCCAATTAGCCTCACCAAACAGAACAAGATTGGCTTTATAGCATAGGATAAATATCAGACAGGGATTAGGGTAATCTGCCTAGAGGTAGAGGGCATTTTAAAAACACACACACGCATATGAACGCTTGCACACTTAACCACATACCCAGACTAACACACACCACCGCCAGCTCAGACGGTGTGTTTTGAGGATGTAAAATGAATGTGACGTGAAAAATGAAAAAAGCCCTAGGGATTGGGGGATAGACGGAGAGGTGGAGAGGAGCGAGGGAGACGTAAGGGGTCTGATTCATAGACCCTAGGAGGGCCCTAATTACCACTGATCCTTAGTATTAAAGAGCCGATAGATACTCTTGGTGGGGGTCTCACTGTGACACCCCCAGCACACACAACTATGCACATAGGCAACACCTACATGTCCACGCACATACACACACATTCCATAAACACATGCACATACACGATAATATTGACATTTGTAGACGCTGGTAGAAGATGAAGCTCTTACATAACCACAGCTGACAATTACTGACACTTTGTCACTTGAAAAAGGGCAGCGAAAGATACAGTTTTATTACACATTTGATATATGTTAAGGCCAAATCCTAACTTGATACTCCAGAGAATGATTTTACACACAGGTTTGAGTTGTGTATGTACACTGAGTGTACACAACATTAGGAACAACTTCCTAATATTGAGTTGCACCCATTTTGCCCTAAGAACAGCCTTAATTTGTCGGGGTATGGACTCTACAAGGTGTCGAAAGCGTTCCACAGGGATGCTGGCCCGTGTGGACTTACAGTTTTGTCAAGTTAACTGGATGTCCTTTGGGTGGACCATTCTTGATACACACAGGAAACTGTTGAGCGTAAAAAACTCAGCAGAGTTGCAGTTTTTAACACACTCAAACCGGTGTGCCCGGCACCTACTACCATACCCCGTTCAAAGGCACTTACATTTTCTGTCTTGCCCATTCACCCTCTGAATGGCACACATACACTATCCACACATACCTAAAATCATAATCATTGTAGAGCAAATTATGGACTCCTTTGAATCTGTATATTTCTCCAAAACTCTGTTGTCCTGAGTCTGCACAGAACTGCCAGGACCTAGGATCATTGGAGACACTCAAGTTTTTTAATCCGGTATCTCTCGACACATTCACGAAAATAGTCATGGTCTCTAAACCTTCCAGCTGCCGACTGGACCCTATTCCAACTAAACTACATAGATGCTAGTTCTAGGTCCCAAGAAACAAAGAGATCTGCTGTTTGATCTGACAATTAATCTTGATGGTTGTACAGTCATCTCAAATAAAACTGTGAATGACCTTGGTGTTACTCTGGACCATGATCTCTCTTTTGAAGAACATATCAAGAATATTTCAAGGGCAGCTTTCTTCCATCTTCGTAACATTGCAAAAATCAGAAATGTTTTGTCCAAAAATGATGCAGAAAAGCTAATCCATGCTTTTGTCACTTTTAGATTAAACTACTGCAATGCTCTACTCTCCGGCTACCAGGCTAAAGCACTAAATAAACTTCAGTTAGAGCTAAATACGGCTGATAGAATCTTGACTAGAACCAAAAGATTTGATCATATTATTCCAGTACACGTACGCTACGGTCACAAGACACAGGCCTCCTTATTGTCCCTAGAATTTCTAAGCAAACAGCTGGAGGCAGGGCTTTCTCCTATAGAGCTCAATTTTTATGGAATGGTCAGCCTATCCATGTGAGAGACGCAGACTCGGTCTCGACCTTTAAGTCTTTACTGAAGACTCATTTCTTCAGTAGGTCCTATGATTTGAGTGTAGTCTGGCCCAGGGGTGCAAAGGTGAACGGCAAGGCATTGGAGTGACGAACCACCCTTGCTGTCTCTGCTTGGCCGGCTCTGGCTTACTAGTGCTCTTCCATGCCCTCCCTAGGAGGGGTGTGTCATGTCGTGCCAGGCTTTTTTCGCTATACTCGACTTAAGTGGGTTGAGTCACTGACATGATCTTCCTGTCCGGTTTTGCGCCCCCTCGGGCTTGTGCTGTGGAAGAGATCTTTCGTGGGCTATACTCAGCCTTGTCTCAGGGTAGTAAGTTGATGGTCTGTTGATATCCCCCCCCGTCTCAGCCTCTAGTTTCTATGCTGCAATAGTCTATGTGCCGGTGGGGCTAGGGTCAAGTCTGTCCTATCTGGTGAAATGATCCTGTCTTATCTGGTGTCCTGTGTGAACTTAAGTATGCTCTCTCTCTCACTCTCACACTCAAACTCACACACGCATTTATATATATATATTTGACCCTGCTGGTCATCTATGAACGTTTGAACATCTTGAAGAATGATCTGGCCTTAATGGCCATGTACTCTTATAATCTCCACCAGTCACAGCCAGAAGAGGACTGGCCATACTCTCAGAGCCTGGTTACTCTCTAGGTTTCTTCCTAGGTCCCTGCCTTTCTAGGGAGTTTTTCCTAGCCACCGTGCTTCTGCATTGCTTACTGTTTGGGTTTTTAGGCTGTGTATCTATATAAGCACTTTGTGACATCTGCTGATGTAAAAAGGGCTTTATAAATTTGATTTGATGTCTCAAGTCTTAATAATCCCCTTAATCTAAACTGATTGGAGTGGATTTAACAAGTGACATCAATAAGGGATCATAGCTTTCACCTGGATTCACCTGGTCAGTCTTTCATGGAAAGAGCATCATGTTTTGTGCACTCATTGTATATCTCACGATAGGATTCAGTCTCTGTGATTGGCTGTTGATCATGCTCTTCTTCCTGTCACTCAGGGGGCTGTGAGCCAATCGCGGAGGCTGTTGCAGACCTGGAGGAGCCGCCCCTGCAACAGGAGTCAGCCGCCAAGTTCATGAAGAAGAAACAGCCGTCCAAGAAAGTCAAGCCCAAGACAGGTCAGTCAGGGGATGGACACACACACACACACACACACACACAAACTCAGACCCCGAGTGTGGAAAGCTCATCCTTAGCTTATGATTCACCCTCCTTTAGCGCGTGCTGTGTATGACTGGTCTCATGTCTGCTGGGGTAGTGCTTATGCTGTGTTCAGGTCGTGCTGATGCTGTTCTCATATTAGGCTCACACTGAGCTCAAGCTCTGTTCGATGTCTTTCTCTCTCTCTCTTCCATCTGGTTCTACTCTCCTCCCTCGCTCCATCTCTCCCTCCCTAATTGGATGTAATAGCTGGCAAATTGCAATTTTTCCGGTCATTATCAAAGTTGAGATTTTGGGGGGGCGCTCCAAATAGTTTTTTAATCAAATTAATTAAAGCTGTAGTTGGACTGACTGCTGTAACTAAGGAGGAGGCACAGGGCTTTTTTTCTATCCACCCTCAGAGCGGGACGTTTTTTTCTGTTTTGATTTCCGAACGTAATTTGTCTTGACCTATTGTGTGTGTGTGTGTGTGGGTGTGTGTCTCTGATAAACAATCATCAGTCGTAGACAGACAGAAGGGAATTCCATATTAAATTCCCATGTTGACGAAATAGAGACTTAATTGAATAAATGAATGCAACAGACTGAAAGCTCCTTCTGTAGCTGATGAATGTGAGAGGTATAGAGGGAAGGGATACTGCCACACACACCACTCTTTCTCCACATAGACAATCCTGGTTTGAATTGAGCACAAATCCATGTTTGTCTTTTCTAAGACGAAGTTGGATGGCTTTGAAGAGCACTAAACATGAGTGGTTAGACGTGAGCAGATGGTGTGTGGGTTGTGTCGGCAGTCCATGTGCCTTTTTGTGTGGTTAATCCACCCAGGCGTCGCCGCTAATGAGCTGAGCCCCACTGAGGAGGTGTGGGAGACACAGACAGGCGACGCTTGGGGATCGTTAAGAACACACGCATACACACTACACACTCACATAAACACACGTCCATGAGACACACATATTGCTCCATGAGACACACACACACTTCCTCTACATAAAGCCCACACACATACTCTGGGCACATGCATTTACATCCATACGCTCGATCACACCCAGATACAATTGAAAAACATACATTTTTTCAGAACTCTTAGATCAAATGCCCGTCATGTGCACACAAAAGGGATGCGGTGTAATTAAAAATCCATTCCACAAGCCAATTAAAAGAACCAGAACAAAAACACAGAGGAAAAACAAACAAACAAAAGACGTGCATTTCCCTTGTTAATGCTAATGAGAGAGAATACCACACAGACCCCCACACAACACACACACACACTGAGGTAAGAATCTGTGGAGTGGTTACACCATGATTCAGAGTTGTATTGGATAGGCCATGTGCTGGCTTTTCATGTATATGACTTAAGCCTTCCGCATGCTTCGGCTGGCGAACCGAACGAGTGTGCTTGCATACTCCCTTAAAAGACCTTCTCTTGAAAAACGAGAAAAAGCAGCAATAGTACTGTTTGTCTATATTGAGACCCCGTAGTCAGTATACACATCCTCAAAATAGTCTCAATTATTCTAAGATAACTCAAGAAACCAGTAATTAATTGACATTTTTGTCGAGATCTTAGTCGCGCAATTTTACATATAACTAAGATGTTTGGTACAGTATTTCTGAAGTGAAATTTTTTGCATGAAAACGATTCGGCTCTCATTGAATGACAACAAACACTTAATTGAAGAATCCCTACTGTTGACCAATCACAGACGAATTGGCGTAGACTTCAGCTACCGACTTCTGCTTGCCTCAAGAAAAAAAATGTGTGTGCACAAAGAGCCGAAAAAACCCTTGCCGAAGACCAAAACGTAACAAAATGTTCCGAACTGTTTCGGATGGGAAGCATGCGGACGGCTTTACCAAAAGAACAGTGAGATGGATGGTTCCCTTTCTAGAGTCATTTAGGGAGAGTGGCCCACTGAAGTCAGTGATGGTCAGGCTCTATTGAGGACGCCTCTTGTGGTGCAACCCATCTGGCCTCTATTGAGAATCAAATCAAACTTTATTTATTGCATTTAAAATCGCAAAACACTACATTAAAACAATAAATGACAAAAGGGAAAGCAAACAGGAAGCCGTAAAGAGGATGAATAAAATACCATAAGAACACAGATGTGTAAAAAAAAATTGCTTATTAAAGGCCCGGCTAAAAAGGTGGGTTTTTATAAATGATTTAAAAACCTCATTGGTGTCTGCCCCTCTTACTTGACAGGGCAAGCTGTTCAATATCTGAGGGGCTTTACAGGCAGCCAGTGTAGTGCAGATAAAACTGGAGTGATGTGTTCATGCCTTGGAGTGTTGGTTAAAATGTGAGCTGCAGTGTTCTGTACAAGTTGTACGCTTTTAATAATAGAGTCTGAGCAGCTGGAAAGGAGGGTATTACAATAGAAACAAATGCATGGACCAATTTTTCAGCATCTGGAAAATTCTGGAAATGTTCCTGAGATGGAAGGATGCTGTTCTGGATATGCTTTTTATGTGGTTGTCAAAAGTTAGGCTGGGGTCAAAGGTGACACCAAGGTTTTTAACAACCATGTTTGGTGTGATGGGGAAACCATTCATGTTAAGAGTAAGTTTGGATACTTTATTTATGAGTTTCTTGTGGCCAAGTAGCATAATTTCTGTCTTATCAGAGTTTAAAAGCAAGAAGTTGGTTGTCATCCAGTGTTTAACATCTGTGATGCATTTCTCAAGGCGGGCTAACTGTGACGTATTGTCTGGTTTAGCAGATAAATACAACTGAGTGTCATCAGCATAGCAATGAAAGTGCATGTTGTGCTTACGAATGACATTACCCAGGGGTAGCATGTATACTTCAGGAAACAGCAGAGGGAGCACGCCCCTATCCACATCCAAGGGACCACAGTGGAGAAGGTGAAAAGCTTCAAGTTCCTCGGCGTACATATAACTGACGATCTGAAATGGTCCACCCACACAGACAGTGTGGTAAAGAAGGCGCAACAGCACTGGCTTGGCACCTAAAACCCTCACAAACTTTTACAGATGCGCAATTGAGAGCATCCTGTCGGACTGTATCACCGCCTGGTACGGCAACTGCAACGCACGCAACCGCAGGGCTCTCCAGAGGGTGGTGCGGTCTGTCCAACACATCACCGGGGGCAAACTACCTGCCCTCCAGGACACCTACAGCACCCGATATCACAGGAAGGCCAAAAAGATCATCGATTACAACAACCACCCGAGCCACGGCCTGTTCACCCCGCTATCATCCAGAAGGCGAAGTCAGTACAGGTCCATCAAAGCTGGGACCGAGAGACTGAAAAACAGCTTCTATCTGAAGGCCATCAGACTGTTAAATAGCCATCGCTAGCCGGCTTCCTCCCGGTTACGCAACCCTGCACCTTATAGGCTGCTGCCCTATAGACATAGACTTGAAATCACTGGCCACTTTAATCATGTTTACATATTTTTGCTTTACTCATCTCATGTATATACTGTATTCTATTCTACTGTATTTTAGTCTATGCCACTCCGACATTGCTCGTCCTAATATTTTTTATTTATTTATAATATTTACTTTTAGATTTGTGTGTATTGTTGTGAATTGTTAGATACTACTGCACTGTTGGAGCTAGAAACACAAGCATTTCGCTACACCCACAATAACATCTGCTAAATATGTGTATGTGACCAATAACTTTTGATTCAATTTTGATTTGATTTATAGTGAAAATAAAACGGGTCCAAGCACAGAACCTTGAGGAATGCCAAATTCAACCTTAGAACGTTCCGATGAATTATCACCCAGCTGAACAAATTGATACCGCTCGGAAAGGTATAATTTGAGCCAGTTAAGAATCTGTCCTCGTAGACCAACCAAGTCTTCTAACCTCTTAATGAGGATAGCATGATCAATAGTGCCAAAGGCAGCAGCACTTAAATCTAAGAGAACAAGAATAGCGACATGACCACAGTCAGAGGACAGCAGTAGGTCATTTACTACTTTAACTAGTGCCGTCTCAGAGCTGTGAAATGGTCTAAAACCAGATTGGGCTACAGTATTCTGTAGTATCTTATTCAGCAGCTGGGCTACAGTATTCTGTAGTATCTTAAAAAGGAAGGGGTGGTTTGAGATCAGCCTATAGTTCTTAAGATCATCTGGATCAAGTGTTTTTTTTTGTGTGGTTTAATTACAGCCAATTTGAGAGATTCAGGAACTAACCCCGATTGGAGAGATGTGCTTATAATGTTGAGCATTGGTTTGCATATTACCTGGAGAAGTTCTTTGACCAGCTTTGTGGGTATGGGGTCAAGTTGGCAGGTGGTAGGCTTGTTGTGCATAATAAGTTTAACCATGTCATCATGGTCAGGGGTGTAAAACAGTCCAGAGTAGCTGTGGTCTCCTCATAATTCTGTTGGGTTTGTGGCATATTAGACGTATTAGTCGAGATTTTAGCTCTAATTGTGGGAACTTTGTCATTAAAAAACGTAATCAAATCATTACAGGTGAGGCTAGAGAAATGCTCAGGGCAGGCTGGGGCGTGCTTCTCTGTGAGGCTGGCTAGGGTGCTGAAGAGAAATCTAGGGTTATTTTTGTTATCTATTAATTTAGAGAAGTAGGCCACACGCACAGAGGCTAGGGCTTGCTTGTACTCTGTGAATCTGTTGGATAGGTCAAAGAAGCATTCCTTCACTCAGTCAATCCTGCTTTAGAAGCCTCCTGGACTGGTCCAGACCTATTTAATAAAGAGAGTTCGCTTCGACACGCATATACTGTACGTTGACTTTTTGAAAAACACATGACCATCTGCATTGATGTTGTTTATAAATGATGCCATACACTACTTTTATTTATAATAGTATTTATTTATTGGCCCTCCAACACCCCCCGCTTCGAGGACAAAAGTACTTTTGTTACAAATACATTTTTAGATACAGTGCCTTCAGAAGGTATTCACACCCCTTGACTTTTTTACATTTTGTTATGTTACAGCCTGAATTTAAAATGGATTAAATGTCACTGGCCAACACACAATACCTCATAATGTCAAAGTGGAATTATGTTTTTAGACATTTTTACAAATTAATTAAAAATGAAAAGCTGAAATGTCTTGAGTCAATAAGTATTCAATAAGTTCAGGAGTAAAAATGTGCTTAACAAGTCACATAATAAGTTGCATGGAATCAATATGTGTGCAATAAAAGTGTTTAACATGATTTCTTTATGACTACCTCATCTCTGTACCCCACACATACAATTATATGTAAGATCCCTCAGTCTAGCAGTGAATTTCAAACATAGATTCAACCACAAAGACCAGGGAGGTTTTCCAATGCCTCGCAAAGAAGGGCACCTATTGGTAGATAGGTATAAATTATAAAAAGCAGACATTGAATATCCCTTTGAGCATGGTGAAGTTATTAATTACACTTTGGGTGGTGTATCAATACACCCAGTCACTACAAAGATTCAGACGTCCTTCTGAACTCAGTTGCTGGAGAGGAAGGAAACTGCTCAGGGATTTCACCCATGAGGCCAATGGTGACTTTCAAACAGTCAGAGTTTAATGGCTGTGATAGGAGAAAACTGAGAATGGATCAACAACATTGTAGCTACTCCACAATACTAACCTAAATGACAGAGTGAAAAGAAGGAAGCCTGTACAGAATACAATTATTTCAAAACATACATCCTGTTTGCAATAAGGCACTAAAGTAAAACTGCAAAAAATGTGGCTAAGAAATAAACATTATGTCCTGAATACAAAGCGTTAGGTTTGGGGGAAATCCAACACAACACAAAACATCACTGAGTACCACTCTTCATATTTTCAAGCATGGTGGTGGGCGACTTACAGTTAGTGAGTCCATACATTTTCATACTGGTCCCCCGTGGGAATCGAACCCACAACCCTGGCGTTGCAAGCGCCATGCTCTACCAACTGAGCTACATGGGACTACATGATGACTTGATGACAGCCAAGTGTCAGCCAAGTGTAATTGTCTTAGACATTAATCAGGTAGCATCGCTTTCTCCAGTCTGAATTATCCTCCATCCTCTTCGTCCTCTCTTTTGAATCCTGTCTGCTCCAAACAATCTACCAACCAGACCCCCATACCATACCATGCTCCAGGGGTGGGCGGGCTGCATGGGGTTTACCGCCGGCAACGGATATCTGTCTGTCTGAACTTCCTGTGGGCTTTATAGCCCACCTGAGGGGCGTCTCTCTCTGCCTCAGTCTCGCACTCTCTCTCTCTGTCTCTCTCTCTCTCTCTGTATCGCTGCCTCTGTCTCTCTGTGCCTCCCCTGTCCTCCCACTGTCAAACGTCATAAAAACAGAAAACGGAAATAATCCCTAATTAGATTTGTTTGTAATGGAAATCAGAGGAGGAACTGTGTGGTTTGGGTCTTAAAAGAGAGCGAGAGAGAGGGCGCTCTGTCCAGGCATGTCCCTCTTACAACCAAACCACCGCCCATCAGGGAGTGAGAGAGAGGTGGAAAGAGAAGGACATACAAACCAATGTACATACAGTGGGGGAAAAAAGTATTTAGTCAGCCACCAATTGTGCAAGTTCTCCCACTTAAAAAGATGAGAGAGGCCTGTCATTTTCATCATAGGTACACGTCAACTATGACAGAAAAATAGAGATTTTTTTTTCCAGAAAATCACATTGTAGGATTTTTTATGAATTTATTTGCAAATTATGGTGGAAAATAAGTATTTGGTCACCTACAAACAAGCAAGATTTCTGGCTCTCACAGACCTGTAACTTCTTCTTTAAGAGGCTCCTCTGTCCTCCACTCGTTACCTGTATTAATGGCACCTGTTTGAACTTGTTATCAGTATAAAAGACACCTGTCCACAACCTCAAACAGTCACACTCCAAACTCCACTATGGTCAAGACCAAAGAGCTGTCAAAGGACACCAGAAACAAAATTGTAGACCTGCACCAGGCTGGGAACTGAATCTGCAATAGGTAAGCAGCTTGGTTTGAAGAAATCAACTGTGGGAGCAATTATTAGGAAATGGAAGACATACAAGACCACTGATAATCTCCCTCGATCTGGGGCTCCACGCAAGATCTCACCCCGTGGGGTCAAAATGATCACAAGAACGGTGAGCAAAAATCCCAGAACCACACGGGGGGACCTAGTGAATGACCTGCAGAGAGCTGGGACCAAAGTAACAAAGCCTACCATCAGTAACACACTACTCCGCCAGGGACTCAAATCCTGCAGTGCCAGACGTGTCCCCCTGTTTAAGCCAGTACATGTCCAGGCCCGCCTGAAGTTTGCTAGAGTGCATTTGGATGATCCAGAAGAGGATTGGGAGAATGTCATATGGTCAGATGAAACCAAAATATAACTTTTTGGTAAAAACTCAACTCATCGTGTTTGGAGGACAAAGAATGCTGAGTTGCATCCAAAGAACACCATACCTACTGTGAAGCATGGGGGTGGAAACTTCATGCTTTGGGGCTGTTTTTCTGCAAAGGGACCAGGACGACTGATCCGTGTAAAGGAAAGAATGAATGGGGCCATGTATCGTGAGATTTTGAGTGAAAACCTCCTTCCATCAGCAAGGGCATTGAAGATGAAACGTGGCTGGGTCTTTCAGCATGACAATGATCCCAAACACACCGCCTGGGCAACGAAGGAGTGGCTTCGTAAGAAGCATTTCAAGGTCCTGGAGTGGCCTAGCCAGTCTCCAGATCTCAACCCCATAGAAAATCTTTGGAGGGAGTTGAAAGTCCGTGTTGCCCAGCGACAGCCCCAAAACATCACTGCTCTAGAGGAGATCTGCATGGAGGAATGGGCCAAAATACCAGCAACAGTGTGTGAAAACCTTGTGAAGACTTACAGAAAACGTTTGACCTGTGTCATTGCCAACAAGGGGTATATAACAAAGTATTGAGAAACTTTTGTTATTGACCAAATACCTATTTTCCACCATAATTTGCAAATAAATTCATAAAAAATCCTACAATGTGATTTTCTGGATTCTTTTTTCTCAATTTGTCTGTCATAGTTGACGTGTACCTATGATGAAAATTACAGGCCTCTCTCATATTTTTAAGTGGGAGAACTTGCACAATTGTTGGCTGACTAAATACCTTTTTTCCCCACTGTATATGAACTCAAAGAGAGAATTTCCAGGATGGTGGGGGCACACAGCACACAGGCGAAAGCAGAAGAAAGGAGCTAAAGAAAGAAATCAACTTACACCTCTATACCTCCCTCCTTCATCACTGTAGACAAACCACACACACCTTCTACTACCTGTGGCAGACTTAAAAGTAATTAGGCTCCAACTAACCCCCCTGTTAGGGTGTATGGGAGCCAGGAAGCACCTCTAGTACAGTTGAAAGGCTTCAAAAGGTGTCTTGGAAAGAACTGTGCCGCTGCTCACTCTCCTTCTCTTCTCTAGCGGCCTGGTTGAAAGAGAGATGAAAGGGAGAGTGTCTCCTCTCTTCTTTCCTCCTAACCCCCCACGGCCCACCTGGGATCACAGGGACGCCACCTATACCAGACACACACACACAGTTTAGAGACAGAGAGGCGTTGGCCCCCCTGTTCAATCAAAACTGCTAACAGAGTGTATGGTAGCTGAGACACAAATACATTAAAAGAGGAATTATGCTAACTTGTGTTCCTGGAAGACTGGGTTAATTTCAACGATCAGTCCCTGTCTACAGTGACATGTCACCAACATGCCCTCTCAACTTTCACTGAAGCAGCAATACTTTATTGAACAGTACTCTGTCACAGTGGATCACTGAAAGACTCTCTCCCTCCCTTTATTTCCTTGTTCCCTCCATCATGGCCTGGAGGAGACGAGGAGGAGTGGAGGAGGGCGGTGTGTTTATAAGGTCAGCTCCTCTGATGGCTCAGCCCAAACAGCCGAAAGCCAATTACCCCCGAGTCAGTCTCCGGTCAACAGCCACACAATGCAGCTATTATCCATTAGCCATTAGCATCCTCCCATTCTCATGCCTATACTGCTGCCTCAGACCTCACCATTCAATTACCTTACTGTCATCTAGAAGCTGCCAGCTACCGCAAATACAGGGCCACGAGGTTTGTTCCATTAGCCCCATATTATTAGCCTTTTGCTGACATGTTACACTCCTATTACTCAGAAGCAGAAGCAGTGATTGCTATTTGATATCAGTCTTCTACGACCAGACATTGACTGTTATCCTCATACTGCAAGCCCTGTAACAGTTTTGCTCATCCCCTTACTGTGTCTCCAGGGCTGTGGCCAAAGTATATGACCCATGGCTCTCTGCTCAGCATGGGGGGGCCAAAAGCTTGGGGGGTGCGCAGGCAGGCGAATGTGGAAGCAGGAATTTGGGTCTGTTTTATGTTTTTGTTAATGGGGGCTGAGTAGGGAATAGAGAGGCCTTCGATGCCAGACGCCCACGTCAGACACACACAAACACACACACACACAACCACACCTTCGCATCTGTGAAGACACTTAGAGATAAAGTGTGTGTTTTGTCCAAGTGTAAGTGTGTTTATGGTAAGTGTGTGCATGTGTAAACTCGGGAGCAGCATCACCTGGGTAGTGGGGCTCAGAGAGCTAGCCCAGGGGCTGCTGGAAGCATCCACACTTTGGGATAGAAGAGGATACCAACTTTATCATGGTGTCTGTCTGTCTGTCCCTCTGTCCGACTGTCTGTCTGCCTCCACAACCACTAGACTGTAACACCCATAGCACTATGTCATCTGTATGTCAGAATATTCGTCGTCAGATGATGTTTGTGATTGTACAACCATCTATACGGTCTTTAAATTGTGTAAGCCTTTAACCATCCGTTTATGAAGTACAGGAGGATGTAACCAATAGATCAGGAGGATGTAACCAATAGATCAGGAGGATGTAACCAATAGATCAGGAGGATGTAACCAATAGATCAGGAGGATGTAACCAATAGATCAGGAGGATGTAACCAATAGATCAGGAGGATGTAACCAATAGATCAGGAGGATGTAACCAATAGATCAGGAGGATGTAACCAATAGATCATGTTTTAGGCAGCAGTGAGCTACTGCTAGAGTAGATGTGTTAGCAACTCCATATCAATGCTGCCGCTTTCCATGTGTTTAACACAGCTTCGATGGCTGGCTCAGGCTCCATTGATTGGGAGTGAATGTGATGCCTGGTGTTGTAATGTGTCTGTAATGTTTCCCTAATGTTTCTGCCCTACTTTATCTAATGGGTTATTTTTAGCGCCACGCGGCTAATGCTAATGATGATTTGTGCTAACGCTGGAGATGATGACAGTGCCCCAGACATGCGGGCAGTCAGGCAGGCCAGCTAGCAGATTGGGTTGCACTGATATAGAGGGTGAGAGATGTCGGCTTGCTGGGAGAATGTCAGGAGATTTTGTGGACGTCGGGAGACTTTTGGGACCACCGCAAGACTTCTGTGAGACTGCAGTGAAAATGTTGAGAGTTTTTGAGACCGTTGTGCGAATGGTGTGAGACTTTTTTTTTGAGAAATTACATTGTGAATAGTGCAGGAAGTTTCTACTAATGTAGCACTGGGGCGTTTTAGACCGTTGAGAGACTGTATTGAGAATGTTGTGACTTTGTTCAAGACCTGTTGTGAGACCTGTTGTCATGAAAACGTTATCGATGCGCCTCAAACCATAGATGGTGATGTCATCCCACTCGTCTCCCACCCACAAATCCTTATTATCTATCAGCCAATCAAGACCCTGACTCTTACTTTGACTTCCTGTTCAATAGATATGCAGTAGGATCTTAATTTGATCCCCCTTTTGCAGGAAAACTTTATTGCAATGCAGGAAATATAAAAACTTGTAGTGTATTTGAGATTTAAAAAGGCTTCTGAAGTCTGTAATTTTCAGACTTGATTTTTCCTTATGAAAAATGTATCAACCCCCCAAAAAAGTCAATTAATTATAATCCACATAATAATTCATATTTCCTGTTGCTGCAGGATTATTTTCCTGCTGTAGCACACTGGCTCAAATTTAAGATCCTACATCTGTAAATAGTCTACATTGCAAGAAATTAAGTGGCTGAATTGTAGGCTCTTACATTTTACCTAACAATCAACCAATCAAATCTCAGATTCCATCAGTTGCCCAATCACAGGCCCTTCTCTGGCCCTTCCTTCTCACATTGTTTTTTCAGCTGGTTTTCTGATTTGTCCTCTCTTTTTTTGTGTCAAAACATTCCGAGTTTAAGCCCATGCTGTTCTCTCCCCCTCTATCAGAGCAAATCGGCACATCTATCCCATTTTGTACACACATCCCATTAAAATCCCATTAACTCCAGTATTCCCGGGAACGCAGAGAGAGAGAGAGCGGGGAGAGACCAGGAGCTGTGTAACCATGATAACCATCAGCAGCCATTCCCACAGAGGTGGAAACACAGATGTGCCTCTTATTTCCCCGAATCCCGGTCGGCTAGCTAGCATGTGGGAAGGAGATGGTGTTTGTCCTGGAGTGTCTGTTTGCACTGTAGCCGTAGGGAATCTCCTTGAATGAATGAATGAATGAATGAATGAGCTTCCTTTGGGAATGTTTGGTTCGGATGGAGGGTTTCCAGTCTGTGAAACTGGATTTCCGACTTCAGAAATTAACACTTCCAGTGCCAGGCAGCATATACATTCAATAGGATCCAAAAGGTAATTAGGTTCAGCCATTCGACTGAAGAATGTTGTACTGCTGTAACGGGTTGTGTTGAGGATACCTGTTGTTAAAAGTGAGTCCCAGTGTGAGTCTACACACTCGCATGTGTGTGCACACTATTTCTCTCTCACACACAGACACACACACACACTTACCCACTCTGGGGTCCCATGTGCAGAGTATCCCTTTTCTAAATAAAACAAGCTTGCAGGGAAGTAGGCCCTAGACAGAGGCAGGGGCGTGAGTTTGCTCTGTAATAAAAGCTGCTTTCGTTTGACAAGTTGTGCTTTTAACAAGAGACCTTTAATTTTTGCGAGAAGGAAGCAATGAATTGTAAAGTATACTTTTCCAGAGCTGGGCCGTTAAGTGTGCCGTGTACACCATTGCTCACGGGAACGGCCCCGGCAATGGTTAACACATGTTATTTCTTTCTCTGGTCTCTTCAAGTTTCTCTCTCTTTAGTATCTCTCCATTCACTCTCTCTATTTCTCTCTAGAACCAGACCCTTGTGTAGTCTCTCTAGTTTCAGTCTTCCTATATCTCTCTGTCAATATGTCCTTCTTTCACCATTCATTCAAAATTCTAAACCTCTCTTTCCAGCTCTCTTTTCTCTAAAAGCCCCTTTCCATCTGACGTAACAACAACGTGTGTGTGTGTGTGATGAGCAACATCAGTCTGGCCATCCTGGTTTAGGTTTAGGTTTAGGTTTGTCAATTTGTACGGGGGGCAGAGAGCAGGTCAGGGGTGAGGGGTTAGGTGGGGGGTAATCATCAGCTGTCACTTGCTATAAGCTGAGACATGAATATTGGAGGGGATGGGGGTGGGGGAAGTTTGGGAGCGTGCACGCGGGGGGGGTCGGTAGCCACTGAGCCGAGACTGAGAACACATGCCTCAGCAGACACACACACACACACACACACATACACACACACCGCTGGTCCAATATCCTCAACACCCCAACGAGCCCCCAAAGCCTCACCAGCAACCTCCTTATAGCCCCTGGTGCCTTGGCCAAGGCCTATGTGTTGACATTGAGGTTTGTTTAGGACCAGGGGAGGGAGGAGGTAAAGGAGAGAGGGGGTGAAGGGAGGGAACAGAGGAGTAGAAAGAAGTAAAGGAGGAAAAGAGCGAGGGTCCAAAGCAGAATGCCAGTCCAGATGTGGAGTGTGTGGTTTTACAGTACGACCCCATTGCCATGGGGACTCAATAAGGTCAAAGTTCATGGAGTAAAAAGCTCAATTGGGGAGTGTTGAAAATATCAGACTCTGTTTGGACCGCTAACTCTCTCTCCTTTTCTGCCTCTCTGTCTCTCTGTGCCCATGTCTTTCTTTCCCTCTGCCTCCCTCATACACTTTCTCCCCCTCATCTTCCCCAATTTCCCCTGCACTTTCCCTCATTCTTCCCCCTTAGCTCTTCTCTCCCTCCCCTTCCTCTCTCTTCTCAGAGCTGTCCTTGTGTGTGATCACAGTGGACATGATTACTTTCCTTAATTAGTCCTGTAGAGGGTGGGCTATGCTCCATGGCAAATATTGAGCCATGGAAATGAGAGCCATTTCCAGGTACACGTACACACACACACATACACTACATAAACTCCGACCCAACACGCATACACACACAAGTACACACACGTACCAAGGCAGAGCCGTGTGGATGGCGTGCCCTGTCGCCACATTTCTTTAATTGCATTAATTAATTCGATCTGACGAGCACCAACTGTGCAAACCAAAGAGGAAACCCAAGAGTGACGCAGGGAGAACGTTGAGGAAACGCTGGCAGGAAAACACTGGGTAGGTTCCCTTCTCTCTCTGTGGCCGGCTGCCATGGGCCAGTGTCTGGGACAGAGGGCTCTGTGAGAAGCTGCAGGGTCACACACACACACACACACACACACACACACACACACACACACACACACACAGCCTCATGCATGTTCTTACCAAAGCTTTCTTTACATGCTCTCTTGTGCAAACCTGGCCCAGTCTCTTACTCTGAAACTGATGCCACACAACGATTACTTACTCCCTTCAATGACCTTTGTAAGACACACACACACACACACACACTTGTTACTGACTCATGGAGACTTTGTGGTATGTACACAGACACACACACATATACTGAGATCAGGGTTATTATCCGTGCTGGTAGAGGTGGGTAAGGGTTGAGTGTAGCGTAGTGTCCTGTGTCCACTCTGTCCCCTCTACAATCACTTCCTGTGTGTTGAAGCCTGGCCGTCTTTTGTTCTGTCTAAATCCCTCTTCCTGCCCCTTCCTGATCCTGCCTGCCCACCCCAGCACTACTGGAGGACAGGTCAGCACATCTCACCGTGTGTGTGTGTCTCACACTGGCACACACGTCCAACACATGGACAATGTCAAGCTGATAAGTATGAGCTCATCACACTGCTATTTTTCCATAGTTAGTGGTGAGGGGAGTTATGTGCAGATGTTTATAGCAATGTGTGTCTGTCTGGGGGGTGTGTGTGTGTGTGACACTGTCTCGGGGAATGAAAGGAGGTTTATTGGAAGCGCTTGGTCTGGGTTACCCTGTGGGTGGAGTAATATGGCTGTGTTGAGTGTTTTTGTGTGTCTGTGTCTGTGCGTGTGTAGGTTGTAGTGTTTCTATAAACAAGTACACACACTTGTACACTTGCCTGTTCGATTCCCTCATGAGCCACTTCAGCGCTACAAATGTGCTCTTAACTACCCCCCCCCCCCTAATTAGTACATCTCATCTCAGTGGGGGTTTATATACTGTCGTAAATCAACGGAGACGTGGATTAAAGCAGCCACCCAGTTCTAACCACTGGAATGCTATCTTGTGTTCTCTGCTGTCTGAACTGTCTGGTGTTCATGTCCATAGGTGTTATGCAAGTATGTCAATACTGTGGATGTAGCCTACAGCACTGTTTCCCTCCTCCAGTACCCCCAACAGCACACATTTTTGTTGTTGCCCCGGACAAACTCACCTGATTCAACTCATTGAGTATGTTTACATGCACATGAATAATTCGTTTTTAAGCTGATTATGGCAGTAGGCAGATTATGCAGTAGTCATGTAAACACCTTCCTCTGCTTATCAAAATGGAAGTAAGCACACGCTGATTAAAACACCTGGTTTTCTGAGCAATCTTTCAAGTTATTAGGACATGTGAACACCTTAATCGGCATTTCAGCTGTTCTATTTGATCTGCGGAAGTGCTAGCAGCAGCCGAGAGCGAGCCTCCCTCTATAGCGCGAGTGAAGTGTGTTCGGAACAACTGAATGTACAGTATGCGTCTTAGAAGTAGTTTTTACATACAAACTTAATATGCCCGAACTCCGACTCAAATATGCTTTCCAATAATAACTTGTTGCCTGATTTCAGATGTGTCCCTGTAAACAGGATTATTAGGAAAATTGTTATTCTTGCAAAGCATGTAAACGTTTTAAACAAACTATTATATTAATCTGACTATCCACAATAATCACATTATTGTATGCATGTAACCGCACTTATTGAGGACTTGATGATTAGTTGACAATTTGAATCAGGTGTTTTTCTGGGGCTACAACTAAAATGAGTGCTGTTGGGGAACTGGAGGACTGGAACCACTGTGTATGATATGTGTGCTTGTGGTTTTATGTATTTATTCAGTTTGTTGATTTGATAGAGACAGATTCAACCTATCACCCATTGACATATTGAATCATCAACAGTCAGGTACATTGCATCTGCTTTTAATGCTAATTCACAGCATCAGCCCCTAGATGGAATTTACAGAAATATTCTCTAAAAGGAGAGTTGATGTTTCTGTAACATCAGAGGAGGCACATTGTGAGAATGTTGACATTGAACAGTCCCTGGCTATGTGGTTGCGACCCAGCCAGTCTGTGTGATGTGGGATGAATGAAAGGGTTAACTGGAGAGGCAGTGGAGCCAGGGAGATTGACCCCAGGGTGACCTTTCTGTGAACTTGTGGTTTAACCCTCCACTACTGGTCATCGAGAGAGAGGCCAATTCTGATATTTTCCTCAATTATAGGCAAAATAGCTGATCTGATTGGTCAAAGGACCAATTTGTGAATAAATGCAGCCAGAGAGACCCAACCTTACTTACCAGACTGGCCTTCTCCAACTTTCAACATTGTATTTCAAAGAGAGACCTGAACTATCCACTGTTGATATAGATGCCCATTGGCCATAGAGGATAAATGTGACCATCTCATTGGCTGATGTGTGGCTCTCATTTTTGATATGTAAACCCATCAGCGCTTTTCAGACTGCAGACAGAACCCTGCCCCTGGTTTCCCCTGGCAACAGCAGAGGGTCAGACTGAGGACGTGCGTTTTTCCTTCCATGCATATTTCTCATCTGATAAGTGCAGCCGGAATACCACACTGATTTATGGGTCACTCGGATAGTGTGTGCGTTAGAGATATGAACTTGGTTGTGTGTGTGTGGGGGGGGTGGATTTGCGTGTC
The DNA here is from genome assembly GCF_020615455.1 of Coregonus clupeaformis. Taxonomy (NCBI): domain Eukaryota; kingdom Metazoa; phylum Chordata; class Actinopteri; order Salmoniformes; family Salmonidae; genus Coregonus; species Coregonus clupeaformis. Next base: position 67,267,803 of record NC_059198.1, read on the forward strand.
TGGGAATTTGTGTGTGTGTCTCCCGTCAACCCCATGTAAAGTTGACCTTCTGTGTCCTTTCTAGGCAGAGTGGACGTGTGGTCCCCCAGAGCCTAGAGGCCTGCTTCCTCCTCGAACTAGACCTGACTGACTGGCTGAGACCTCTTAGCACTTCCTCTGCTCTCTCTCTCTCTCTCTCTCTCTCTCTCTCTCTCTCTCTCTCTCTCTCTCTCTCTCTCTCTCTCTCTCTCTCTCTCTCTCTCTCAGCCCTGTTCTTCTTTTTCTCTCTTTCTCCACACTCCTTCATCTATCATCCACACTCAGTCATTCATCCGTCATAGCTCAACACCTATACTGGTGGATCTACCTCTCTCTATCCTTCTGTACATGAGCCTGACCCTTCCCCTCTCTCTCAGCCCTCTGTAGTGGGACTTCCTGAGGCAGCCTGACAGGGGAGAGGCCAGGGGGTTTCAGGGGGGTGCCCCAGGTCACTGCCCCCAATGTCGGACCTCCATCATGGAGCTCAGGGGTTAGGTGACTGGGAAGCCTATGGATGGTTGGGAAGGAGTGTGTGTGTCTGTGCGTATGACCTCAGCACCATGCTATGGGCAGTGTTGACAGTGAGTTGTAGCGACATCTGTTCCCCAGTAGGACCCCAGTAGGCCAGCGCTAGAGGCAGAGCCAGCCCTGTTGTGTGTGTACATGTTACAGAGAGGGCTTACAGGGCAGTTTATACCCCCTGAGCCAATCTGATCATCTTAAACCAACACACCGCTAAAGCCCCACAGCTGCCATGGCAAACACAAACAGTCAAGTGCCCTTGACCTCAGTCAAACGCACACACACATACAGTGGGGAGAACAAGTATTTGATACACTGCCGATTTTGCAGGTTTTCCTACTTACAAAGCATGTAGAGGTCTGTAATTGTTATCATAGGTACACTTCAACTGTGAGAGACGTAATCTAAAACAAAAATCCAGAAAATCACATTGTATGATTTTTAAGTAATTAATTTGCATTTTATTGCATGACATAAGTATTTGATCACCTACCAACAAGTAAGAATTCCGGCTCTCACAGACCTGTTAGTTTTTCTTTAAGAAGCCCTCCTGTTCTCCACTCATTACCTGTATTAACTGCACCTGTTTGAACTCGTTACCTGTATAAAAGACACCTGTCCGCACACTCAATCAAACAGACTCCAACCTCTCCACAATGGCCAAGACCAGAAAGCTGTGTAAGGACATCAGGGATAAAATTGTAGACCTGCACAAGGCTGGGATGGGCTACAGGACAATAGGCAAGCAGCTTGGTGAGAGGGCAACAACTGTTGGCGCAATTATAAAAAAATGTTCAAGATGACGGTCAATCACCCTCGGTCTGGGGCTCCATGCAAGATCTCACCTCGTGGGGCATCAATGATCATGAGGAAGGTGAGGGATCAGCCCAGAACTACACGGCAGGACCTGGTCAATGACCTGAAGAGAACTGGGACCACAGTCTCAAAGAAAACCATTAGTAACACACTACGCCGTCATGGATTAAAATCCTGCAGCGCACACAAGGTCCCCCTGCTCAAGCCAGCGCATGTCCAGGCCCGTCTGAAGTTTGCCAATGACCATCTGGATGATCCAGAGGAGGAATGGGAGAAGGTCATGTGGTCTGATGAGACAAAAATTTAGCTTTTTGGTCTAAACTCCACTCGCCGTGTTTGGAGGAAGAAGGATGAGTACAACCCCAAGAACACCATCCCAACCATGAAGCATGGAGGTGGAAACATCATTCCTTGGGGATGCTTTTCTGCAAAGGGGACAGGACGACTGCACCGTATTGAGGGGAGGATGGATGGGGCCATGTATCGCAAGATCTTGGCCAACAACCTCCTTCCCTCAGTAAGAGCATTGAAGATGGGTCGTGGCTGGGTCTTCCAGCATGACAACGACCGAAACACACAGCCAGGGCAACTAAGGAGTGGCTCCGTAAGAAGCATCTCAAGGTCCTGGAGTGGCCTAGCCAGTCTCCAGACCTGAACCCAATAGAAAATCTTTGGAGGGAGCTGAAAGTCCGTATTGCCCAGCGACAGCCCCGAAACCTGAAGGATCTGGAGAAGGTCTGTATGGAGGAGTGGACCAAAATCCCTGCTGCAGTGTGTGCAAACCTGGTCAAGACCTACAGGAAACGTATGATCTCTGTAATTGCAAACAAAGGTTTCTGTACCAAATATTAAGTTCTGCTTTTCTGATGTATCAAATACTTATGTCATGCAATAAAATGCAAATTAATTACTTAAAAATCATACAATGTGATTTTCTGGATTTTTGTTTTAGATTCCGTCTCTCACAGTTGAAGTGTACCTATGATAAAAAATTACAGACCTCTACATGCTTTGTAAGTAGGAAAACCTGCAAAATCGGCAGTGTATCAAATACTTGTTCTCCCCACTGTATACAGTACCAGTCAAAAGTTTGGACACACCTACTCATTTTTCTTTATTTTTACTATTTTCTACATTGTAGAACAATAGGGAAGACATCAAAACTATTAAATAACACACATGGAATCATGTAGTAACCAAAAATGTGTTAAACAAATCAAGATTGAGATTTTTCAAAGGAGCCACCCTTTGCCTTGATGACAGCTTTGCACACTCTTGGCATTCTCTCAACCAGCTTCATGAGGTAGTCACCTGGAATGCATTTCGATTAACAGGTGTGTCTTGTTAAATTGTGGAATTTCTTTCCTTCTTAATGCGTTTGAGCCAATCAGTTGTGTTGTGACAAGGTAGGGGTGGTATACAGAAGATAGCCCTATTTGGTAAAAGACCAAGTCCATATTATGGCAAGAACAGCTCAAATAAGTAAAGAGAAACGACAGTACATCATTACTTTTAAGACATGAAGGTCAGTAAAAATGGAACATTTCAAGAACGTTGAAAGTTTCTTCAAGTGCAGTCGCAAAAACCATCAAGCGCTATGATGAAACTGGCTCTCATGAGGACCGCCACAGGACAGGAAGACCCAGAATTACCTCTGCTGCAGAGGATAAATTCATTAGAGTTACCAGCCTCAGAAATCGGCAATTAACTGCACCTCAGATTGCAGCCCAAATAAATGCTTCACAGAGTTCAAGTAACAGACACATCTGCAAAGAAACCACTACAAAGGACACCAATAAGAAGAAGAGACTTGCTTGGGCCAAGAAACACGAGCAATGGACATTAGACCGGTGGAAATCTGTCCTTTGGTCTGATGAGTCCAAATTTGAGATTTTTGGTTCCAACCACAGTGTCTTTGTGAGACGCCAGGGTTGTGGGTTCGTTTCCCACGGGGGGCCAGTATGAAAAATGTAAGCACTCACTAACTGTAAGTCGCTCTGGATAAGAGCGTCTGCTAAATGACTAAAATGTAAAATGTAGATGAACGGATGATCTCCGCATGTGTGGTTCTCACCGTGAAGCATGGAGGAGGAGGTGTGGGGGTGCTTTGCTGGTGACACTGTCTGTGATTTATTTAGAATTCAAGGCACACTTAACCAGCATGGCTACCACAGCATTCTGTAGCAATACGCCATCCCATCTGGTTTGCGCTTGGTGGGTCTATCATTAGTTTTTCAACAGGACATTGACCCAAAACACACCTACAGGCTGTGTAAGGGCTATTTGACCAAGAAGGAGAGTGATGGAGTGCAGCAACAGATGACCTGGCCTCCACAATCACCTGACCTCAACCCAATAGAGATGGTTTGGAATGAGTTGGACTGCAGAGTGAAGGAAAAGCAGCCAACAAGTGCTCAGCGTATGTGGGAACTCCTGCAAGACTGTTGGAAAAGCATTCCTCATGAAGCTGGTTGAGAGAATACCTAGAGTGTGCAAAGCTGTCAAGGCAAAGGCTCGACTTTGAAGAATCTCATATATAAAATATATTTTGATTTGTTTAACACTTTTTCGCTTGCTACATAATTCCATATGTGTTATTTCATAGTTTTGATGTCTTCATTATTATTCTACAATGTAGACAAGAGTAAAAATAAAGAAAAACCCTTGAATAAGTAGATGTGTCCAAACTTTTGACTGGGGAAGGGTACCAAAACATTTATTCAGCATTGAAGGTCCCCAAGAACATGGTGGCCTCCATCATTCTTAAATGGAAGAAGTATGGAACCACCAAGCTCTTCCTAGAGCTGGCCGCCTGGCCAAACTGAGCAATCGGTGGAGAAGGGCCTTGGTCAGAAACCAATGGTCACTCTGACAGAGCTCCAGAGTTCCTCTGTGGAGATGGTTGTCCTTCTGGAAGGTTCCCCCATCTCTGCAGCACTCCACCAATCAGGCCTTTATGGTAGAGTGGCCAGACGGGAAGCCAGTCCTCAGTAAAAGGCACATGACAGCCCGCTTGGAGTTTGCCAAAAGGCACCCAAAGGACTCAGACCATGAGAAACAAGATTCTCTAGTCTGATGAAACCAAGATTGAACTCTTTGGCCTGAATGCCAAGCGTCACGTCTGGAGGAAACCTGGCACCATCCCTACGGTGAAGCATGGTGGTGGCAGCATCATGCTGTGGGGATGATTTTCAGCGGCAGGGACTGGGAGACTAGTCAGGATCGAGAGAAAGATGAACGGCGCAAAGTACAGAGAGATCCTTGATGAAAACCTGTTCCAGAGTACTCAGGAGCACAGACTGGGGCGAAGGTTCACCTTCCAACAGGACAATGACCCTAAGTACACGGCCAAGACAACACAGGAGTGGCTTCGGGACAAGTCTCTGAATGTTTTTGAGTGGCCCAGCCAGTGCCCGGACTTGAACCCGATCAAACATCTCTGGAGAGACCTGAAAATAGCAGTGCAGCGACGCTCCCCATCCAACCTGACAGAGCTTGAGAGGATCTGCAGAGAAGAATGGGAGAAACTCCCCAAATACAGCTGTGCCAAGCTTGTAGCGTCATACCCAAGACGACTTGAGGCTGTAATCGCTGCCAAAGGTGCTTCCACAAAGTACTGAGTAAAGGGTCTGAAAACGTATGTAAATGTAACATTTCTGTTTTTAATTGTTATAAATTTGCTAAAATTTATAAAAACCTGTTTTTGCTTTGTCTTTGAGGGGTATTGTGTGTAGATTGATGTAGGGGGAAAAAACTATTTAATCCATTTTAGAATAAGGCTGGAACGTAACAAAATCTGGAAAAAGTAAAGGGTTCTGAATACTTTCCGAATGCACTGTATACACGCAAGACACGCACACGCCCTGGCCTCACTCCTACACTATGCTGCTGCAACTCCCTGAAAGTTTTGACATCAAATATAAATAGATTACAAAAAATTCTTCAAAATGTTAATGTAATTTCCACGCTACACTAACACGACTCACTGCACTGAATTACTGAAAATCTTGAATACATTTTTTAAAAATTATTTAGACATTAAATCATGGATTACCTATTCCCTTATTTTGAAATATCTACTGCGTTTTTGTCCAACTTGGCCTTTAGACCAGCGCTCCATAAACCCTGATCTAGGAACAGATTTCCTAATCCCAATGCTAATGTCCACCACTGGAGGCTGAGGCGTAACATAGATCTCAGGCCAGTCCTTAGGAGTGACTGTGTTATTTAGTGAACAGGTCAGGGAGGGGTGCGAGGTGTTGACAGGTGGAGAGGCCACATGAGAACTAATTATGTTTATTTGTTGGTTTTTAACTGGAGAGGGAGCTATAAAACTGTAAATCTCACACACACACACACACACACACACACACACACACACACACACACACACTGGACGAGTTGAAGCGTAAGAGAGAAAGCAGGTTTCCACAAGCTCTCTGTACACTGAGCCAAGTGTAACATGTGCACAGCAGTCGACAGAGAGAGCGAGAGGGGGGAGAAAATGGGAGGAGAGAGAGGGAGAGGATGAGAGGGAATGAGGAAGACAAGGTGAGTAAGGAAGAGCAAGAGAGAGAGAGGGGAAAATATTAAAGGAGTGAGAAAGTGAGGAGGAGAGTGAGTAAGGGAGAGAGCACAACAGTTTGAGAGAAAGAGTGAGTGATGGAAACAGAGGAGGGGGGGGGTCAAAATAAGAAAAAATACACGAGTGAAAAGGAAAAAAGCTGGTGAGTCCTCCTTGCCTTGATAATAAATTGTTCACGGTCCGTGGTATTTCAAAATGTTAGGTTCTCCCCGCTATAAAAAGTAATCAGTTTGGTCTAAATCACCCTTCCCTAACTGTCAGAAGGACAAGGACCGTGAACGAGGAAAAGAACAAGTGAAAAACACAAGAAGGAAATGAGAATGAAGTGTTTAAATCTGGTCATGGTCACAACAAACCAGCGCCAAGCTGGAGAGAACCCAGCGTGGTTATTCGATATGTCTTCCATATCAGAGGAAATGGATCATAAACCCAATAGGAGTTATTTATGGAGCAGAACATGCAGGATACTGCTGTGGTTCAGGAGAAAACGATGTGGTGGTTTTTTCCTATCGTGAATCAAGCTTTGTCTCAAAATCCTGTGTTTGGATCTTGCCGTGACCTTACCAAGTCCAACTTTTCTAATCCCATTCTAACCATTGCCAGTAGATTAATACATATTGGTCTAGGGCTTCAATTGGTTTCAAAGATTTTGGTGCAGGCAGCCCCAGTTATCCATTCTTCCCTAACCTAGTACCAAATCTAGGAGATACGCCTGCAATGATACCCAGAATCTCACTGGACCCAGAACCAGGACTATTGGATCAGCTGTGCCCAAATACAGTATATCCCCCTAGTAACCACACACACACACACACGGTGAGCCTCACTGCCAATCAGACACTCAACCCTTAGCTCTGCGGCAGTCTTTTATTCGTTACTGTCTGTCGTTATGAGGGCCGCGGTGTACTTGGAAGACACGGGGACTAAATAGGCTATGTGTCACTCAGGGACAGGCTTTTGGGCTAGGCTCTGGCCTGTGGGCCTCTAGGCTTTGGGCTATAGGATGGCTGTTGGAGTCAGAAGCTCATAAAGTGGGCTTCTGCTGGGTTGGGCTGTACTGTACTGTGTGCCAAGGTGCTGACATACAATAGTGACTGCTTCCCACTTTGCTCCCCCTCCAGCTCTCCCTGCAGGTTAGGTTGGGAGGGTGGAAGGGGGGGTTTCGGGGGCTTGTTGGCTCTTTACGGATGTAACCAAGGGCAGCCGTAGTGGAGGAGATGTCTCTGGTCCCTAAATAATGTATTGAACTCCCTCCTACTGTGGAGTTTTTAATTAGTGCTAAAGTAGGTAAGTAGGCTTCTCTCTCTCTCCCACTATCTCTTTCTCTGTGTGTGTGTGTGTGTGAATCTGTGTGATTTATTTGTGCTCTCCTGCTTGTGTTGATAGCGGTAACGCGGAGGCAGGTTTCCCACCCTGGCAGCCAGCATCCCTACTGTGACCAGCTCATAGCCCCTAACACTGCACACACACACCCTGCAGCGACACTGATTAAAGTGGCAAAGACCCTGCCAAGGGGGTTGTTTGGGGTTCTGTGTGTGCGTTTTGAGTTTGGTGTGTGTGCATATGTAGTTGACTATAAGTTCTGCAATATTGCTCTCATCATTGGTGTGAAAGGGTTTCAAACGGCAGTCAGTTATGCAACTGTTAGTGGAAGTGCCCCCCCCCCTCCCCCCCACACACACACTCTCGCTCTCCTCTACCCTCTCTTTCCTCTACACTCTCTCTACCCTCTCATTCTCTGCAACCAATGCACAACCACTCTCTCCATTCTCCAAACTCACTATTTCTCCTCATACTCTCTGTGTTGACTTTGTCCCCACCTTCACACAGATCCCTCCACCTTTCCTCTGCTGTGTTGTTGTTAGCAGGTAATGGGATCTCTTCCCTGGAGGTCTGGGAGCGACGGTGGGACCTCCCGTTCGTTAGCAGCAACGTTGATTTTTCACCACAATCTAATTAATCACTTAATGAATCCCAGGTTTCCGCACTGTATATGTTGGAGGGAGGGAGAGGAGGAGGAGGAGTGTGGGGGGATGGGGGAGGCAGGGAGAGAAAGGGAGGGAGGCAGAGAGGGAGAGAGACCGAGCGAGAGAAGGGCTCTGTGAGAAAGAGAGAATTTATGCTCATGTATAGAAACTGATAGAGGGACTTAGAGAAGGCAAAGTGTAGACTCTGCTTGAGGGAGGTCATTTTGTACTCTTAACATTGCAACCTTAAAACAGGTAGAGTGATTTACATTTTACATTTACATTTTAGTCATTTAGCAGACGCTCTTATCCAGAGCGACTTACAGTTAGTGAGTGCATTCATTCATTATTTTTATTTTTTCATACTGGCCCCCCGTGGGAATCGAACCCACAACCCTGGCGTTGCAAACGCCATGCTCTACCAACTGAGCTACATCCCTGCTATCGAGAGATGGAAGCATAGACGGACAGAAAGACAGAATGTGAAGAGACAGTGAGAGATAAAGAGAGGGTGGGAGAGAGCAACCCACATAGTGTGTGAGACAGACAGACAGACAGACAGACAGACAGACAGACAGACAGACAGACAGACAGACACAGGCAGACAGACAGACAGACAGACAGCACAGTATGTCTGAAGGTGTGTGGGGTTAAGCTGCTCTCTTCAGACAGTGAGCTCCTATGACAGGTGTCAGGGCATAAATGAAAGACATCTACTGTAGTATGAGCTCATCCAACCTGCCTTCCTAACCCCCCTCTCCTCTCCTCCCACAAGTCTGTATAGAGTCAGACCCATAAATAACCTTAATAACCTCCCCCCAACACACTCTCACGCAGTGGTGGAAAAGTACAGAATTGTCAAATTATTTGGTTTTAAATATACTTATGTATCAAAAGTAAATGGAATTGCTCAAATATACTTAAGTATTAAAAGTAAAAGTATAAATAATTTCAAATTCCTTATTAAGCAAACCAGACAGCACGATTTTCAGGGGCACACTCCAACACTCAGACCTAATTTACAAACAAAACATTTGTGTTTAGTGAGTCCACCAGATCATAGGCAGTAGGGATGACCAGGGATGTTCTCTTGATAAGTGTGTGAATTGGACCATTTTCCTGTCCTGCTAAGGATTCAAAATGTAACGAGTACTTTGGGGTGTTAGGGAACATGTATGGAGTAAAAAGGACATTCTTTTATTTAAGAATGTAGTGAAGTAAAAGTTGACAAAAATATCAATAGTAAAGTACAGATACCCAAAAACATTGCTTAAGTAATAATTTAAAGTACTTTACACCATTGCTCTCATACACACGCACGATGTCTGCTGAGATCAGAGACTAGGGAGGGTTGATTGGGGGGGGGGGTGGAGATTATTCAGACCCCTTGACTTTTTGTACATTTTGTTACGTTACAGCCTTATTCTAAAATGGATTAAATTGTTTTTTTCCCTCATCAATCTACACACAATACCCCATAATGACAAAGCAAAAACTGGTTTTTAGACATTTTTGCAAATGTTTTTTTTTTTTTAACTGAAATACCTTATTTACATAAGTATTTCAGACCCTTTGCTATGAGACTCGAAATTGAGCTAAGGTGCATCCTGTTTCCATTGATCATCCTTGAGATGTTTCTACAATGTTATTGGAGTTCACCTGTGGTAAATTCAATTGATTGTACATTATTTGGAAAGGCCACACTTGTCTATATAAGGTCCCACTGTTGACCGTGCATGTCAGAGCAAAAACCAAGCCATGAGGTCGAAGGAATTGTCCGTTGAGCTCTGAGACAGGATTGTGTCGAGGTACAGATCTGGGGAAGGGTACCAAAAGATTTCTGCAGGATTGAAGGTCCCCAAGAACACAGTGGCCTCCATCATTCTTAAATGGATGAAGTTTGGAACCACCAAGACTCTTCGGGGGAGAAGGGCCTTGGTCAGGGAGGTGACCAAGAACCCGATGGTCACTCTGACAGAGCTCCAGAGTTCCTCTGTGGAGATGGGAGAACCTTCCAGAAGGACGACCATCTCTGTAGCACTCCACCAATCAGGCCTTTATGGTAGAGTGGCCAGACGGAAGCCACTCCTCAGTAAAAGGCACATGACTGCCCGCTTGGAGTTTGCCAAAAGGCACTTAAGACTCTCAGACCATGAGAAACAAGATTATCTGGTCTGATGAAACCAAGATTGAACTATTTGGCCTGAATGCCAAATGTCACGTCTGGAGGAAATCTGGCACCATCCCTACGGTGAAGCATGGTGGTGGCAGCATCATGCTGTGGGGATGTTTTTCAGCAGCAGGGACTGGGAGACTTGTCAGGATCGAGGGAAAGATGAAAGTAGCAAAGTACAGAGAGATCCTTGATGAAAACCTGCTCCAGAGCGCTCAGGACCTCAGACTGAGGCGAAGGTTCACCTTCCAACAGGACAACGACCCTAAGCACACGCTGGAGTGGCTTCGGGACAAGTCTTTGAATGTTGAGGGGTCCAGCCAGAGCCCGGACTTGAACCCAATCTAACATTTCTGGAGAGACCTGAAAATAGCTGTGCAGAGACGCTCCCCATCCAACCTGACAGAGCTTGAGAGGATCTGCAGGGAAGAATGGGAGAAACTCCCCAAATACAGGTGTGCCGAGCTTGTAGCGTCATACCCAAGAAGACTTGAGGCTGTAATCGCTGCCAAAGGTGCTTCAACAAAGTACTGAGGAAAGGGTCTGAATACTTATATATTTAAGTTTTTTTTTATTTGTTTTGTAAACATTTCAAAAAAAAAAAAAAATTTGATTTGTCATTATGGGTTATTGTGTGTAGATTGATGAGGGGAAAAAACTATTTAATCAATTTTAGAATAAGGCTGTAACGTAACAAAATGTGGAAAAAGTCAAGGGGTCTGAATACTTTCCGAATGCACTGTATGTCCAAAGTTAGTCGTGTAGCTCAGTTGGTAGAGCATGGTGTTTGCAATGCCAGGGTTGTGGGTTCGATTCCCACGGGGGGCCAGTATGAAAAAATATATATGTATGCACTCACTAAAACTGTAAGTTGCTCTGGATAAGAGCGTCTGCTAAATGACTAAAATGTAAAATAATAAAATTATAATTTAGTAAACAATAACCAGTAAAAGAGGAGCATCGAGTATTTGCATTAAAGGAAAAATACACCCAAAACTACCAATTCCTTTAATTTAGGGTGTTAAATAACACTAATATGTGAGAACAATATTTGTTGTGAACAAATGTTTCGTTTTAGCGTTATAAGGTTGGTAGCAACATGGAAAATCGTTGTGGAAATCTGTTGCAGCTCAAGTCGACTACAAAATCCGCAGTGCTCTCTCTATTGGCTGGCTGGCTATCTAGCTAGCAAACATAGCTACACACAATAATACCAAATACAATGTCAGCATGTAACGTAGCTAGTTAGCTGTAAAATCACCTAAACAAACTGCGCTATCAATTTAGGAGTGTACAATCTCACCATGTTCAACCTGCAGATCGATGTGCCTAACATTCGTAACGGCAGATATACTTTTGAGGAGATGGGAAACGATGCCCATGGTATGGCAATGGGCGGCGTAATGCATTCTGGGCGATTCTGGGAAAAGGAGCACTATCCTTCAAGGAGTGAATGCGAGTCTATTGGGCGCTAGCAGGTAGCTTAGTGGTTAAGAGCGTTGTGCCAGTAACCGAAAGGTCGCTGGTTCTAATCCCCAAGCCGACTAGGTGAAAAATCTGTCTGTGCCCTTGAGCAAGGCACTTAACCCTAATTGCTCCTGTAAGTCGCTCTGGATAAGAGCGTCTGCTAAATGACTGAAATGCAATGTAAATGTAGCTCAAAGACCCAACATTAGCATGAATTTCGTCAACAAGAAGTAGAACATTACAAATCATTTCCCGAGATGTGAGATAATTAACTTGCTATTGATAGTATCCTTTAGCTTTGGAATTGTGACATTACGTACTTTCGAGAAAAATAGGCACGTTTTTGACATACAGTATAAACTGAATTTGAGAAGGGATTGCGTGACGATTAGCTTAGCAACCGTGTGATGCAGCATGACAACGTGAACGCGATTGGTCGACAGTCTGCTGGGTAGGGTGTTGTATGTTCCTTCATTCATTGGATTCCTATCTCCTTTCTATAATATCTCTGGCAATGGCACCATGCAGTGCACCCTGGACTAAGGAGGCAGACAAATAGGAAAGATTTAAATTACACATTTCTCGAGGTAGGAATATCACACAAATATGATCAATGGCTGTCACACCCTGGCTCGGGGACTCTATATGTTGAGCCAGGGTGTGTGCATTCTATGTGTTCGTTTTCTATGTTGGGTAGTCTAGTTGTTCTGTTTCTATGTTTGCCTGTATGACTCCCAATCAGAGGCAGCGAGTGTCAGCTGTCGGCTGGTTGTCTCTGATTGGGAGCCATATTTAATCTGTATGTTTTCCTTTGGGTGTTGTGGGTTTTTGTTCCGTGTTCAGTCAGTGTTACTGTGGACTTCACGATCGTGTTTTGTTTTGTACTTGTGCTTTAACTAATTAAAGTCATGTTCGTTTCACACGCTGCGCCTTGGTCCACTTCTTCCTGTAACGACGATCGTGACAGAAAAACCCACCATACAAAGACCAAGCAGCGTGTCCAGGAACACACGCAGGAGGTGACGCTGGTGGATGTCCTCCTCGGTTGGGGGCAGATTACCGAGGAGGAGGCCGTCCGGTACCGGAGGGCGATGAAGGGGGAGACCCAGGCAGGAGTGGAGAAGCGCGTCAACCGGGCCGTGGTCGGAAGGGCGAGAGGCACCCCACAATTTTTAGGGGGGCACACGGCATGGGCGACTGGGCAGCAGGAGGCTGCCACAGGCGAATCGGGAGATTAAGAGAGGAGGCCACCGGCTTTTGGGGGCCAGAAGGCAGGTTGGCGGAGCCTGGATGGAGAGCAGAGCCAACTCCCCGTACTCAGGCATGGCAGCATGAGACTGGGCAGGTTCCGCGGTATGCGGAGATGCGCACTGTGCCGCGAGTGGTCCGGCATAGTCCTGTATGTCCTGTGCGAGCACCCCGCACGTGTTGTGCGAAGGTGGGCATGCAGCCAGGACGGAGTGTGCCGGCTCAGCGCTCGCGGCCTCCAGTGCCTCTCCTCGGTCCCGGATATCCTGCGCCAGTGTCACGTGCTGTTATGCCAGTACGGGTACACAGCCCTGTACGTCCTGTGCTGATGCCTCACACAGAGTGTGTGAAGGTAGGCATTCAGCCAGGACGGGTTGTGGCAGCTCTTCACTCCAGGTCTCCTATCCGTCTCCATAGCCCAGTCCGGCCTGTCCCTGCTCCACGCACCAAACCTACGGTGTGCGTCGCCAGCCCAGCCCGGCCTGTCCCTGCTCCACGCACCAAACCTACGGTGTGCGTCGCCAGCCCAGCCCGGCCTGTCCCTGCTCCACGCACAGAGCCTACGGTGTGCGTCGCCAGCCCAGCCCGGCCTGTCCCTGCTCCACGCACCAAGCCTACGGGGTGCGTCGTCAGCCCAGCCCGGCCTGTCCCTGCTCCACGCACCAAACCTACGGTGTGCGTCGCCAGCCCTGCCCGGCCTGTTCCTGCTCCACGCACCAAACCTACGGTGTGCGTCGCCAGCCCAGCCCGGCCTGTTCCTGCTCCACGCACCCAACCTACGGTGTGCGCCGCCAGCCCTGCCCGGCCTGTTCCTGCTCCACGCACCAAACCTACGGTGTGCGTCGCCAGCCCAGCCCGGCCTGTCCCTGCTCCACGCACCAAACATACGGTGTGCGTCGCCAGCCCAGCCCGGCCTGTCCCTGCTCCACGCACCAAACCTACGGGGTGCGTCGCCAGCCCAGCCCGGCCTGTCCCTGCTCCACGCACCAAACCTACGGTGTGCGTCGCCAGCCCGGCCCGGCCTGTTCCTGCCACTCGCACCAAACCTACGGTGCGCGTCGCCAGCCCGGCCCGGCCTGTTCCTGTCACTCGCACCAAGCCAGGGGTGCGAGTCGCCAGCCCAGCCCGGCCTGTCCCTGCTCCACGCACCAAACCTACGGTGTGCGTCGCCAGCCCGGCCCGGCCTGTTCCTGCCACTCGCACCAAACCTACGGTGCGCGTCGCCAGCCCGGCCCGGCCTGTTCCTGTCACTCGCACCAAGCCCGGGGTGCGAGTCGTCAGCCTGGTAAGACCGGTCAGCTGCTCCACAACGGAGCGTAAGCAATCCGCTCCGTCAATGTCCAGTCCAGATCCAGCCAGCGGGGTCAGACCGGACCAGGGGCGCTACGGGGGTAGTATGGAGGGGTGGGGGTCAAAGCCGGAGCCGGAGCCGCCTCCGAGGAGGAATGCCCACCCAGCCCTCCCCTGTTTGGGGTGTTTAGACGCGGTCGCAGTCCGCGCCTTTAGGGGGGGGGTACTGTCACACCCTGGCTCGGGGACTCTATATGTTGAGCCAGGGTGTGTGCATTCTATGTGTTCGTTTTCTATGTTGGGTAGTCTAGTTGTTCTGTTTCTATGTTTGCCTGTATGACTCCCAATCAGAGGCAGCGAGTGTCAGCTGTCGGCTGGTTGTCTCTGATTGGGAGCCATATTTAATCTGTATGTTTTCCTTTGGGTGTTGTGGGTTTTTGTTCCGTGTTCAGTCAGTGTTACTGTGGACTTCACGATCGTGTTTTGTTTTGTACTTGTGCTTTAACTAATTAAAGTCATGTTCGTTTCACACGCTGCGCCTTGGTCCACTTCTTCCTGTAACGACGATCGTGACAATGGCTCATTCGAGAGAAGACATCCTCCTGAGTTATGGCATCGGCCAGTATTGAAATCTGAGATGTATGAAAGACGTTTTCGCGATCTAAAAGTCGTGTTCCTATTAACTTCCAGTGTATTGAGAGCGACTTTATCACGGTGCTACGTCATACTGGCCAGATTTCTGCCTGCTTGAACGCCAATAACTCAGATATACATGAAAACATTAAATGACCCAGGGAATCGATAGAACATCACTCAGAGATGCACTAAAACAATATAACATTCAAAATGGGTGAACCTTTCCTTTAAGTATAACCTGGTCCCCTCTTCCAAACATTATTACATTGTGTTTCACAAATATTAGTATTAAATACCGATCTCATCGTGAATTATGCTCAACCCAAACCCATATGCCCTTTTTTTAAACCTTCACTACTAGTATTTGCTATGGTATTAGCTATAATAGCTGTGTCAGCAGTATTAGTACCAGCAGTAGTTTCTCAACACTCATAACAGGAACCTGGGGTCAGTCAACCTAGTGTCTCCACTCTCTCGGGTACACCTTAGACCACTGTTCCCACCCACACTGTGTGTGTGAATATTGTGTGTGTGAATATTGTGTGTGTGTGTGTGTGTGTATCCGCACTCATACTCACTATGTGAGGCTACCGTATTGGTAAATTCTGTTTTAGTTTGTGGAGGAACCCCCACAGTGAAACGGATGAAGATCAGGTACATTAACCCCAGGGCCATAACAACAGTCACTGTAGCATTACCAGTCAATGGGTTTGGCTGGTAGGGGTGAACATTCATCTGCCTCAAATCCATTCTGCTATTCTGACAATTTAGAGGAATTGGTGGGAAAGGTACCACACTGGTCAAATGAATGCAATGATGGTGAACACACCGTCCGATACACACAGAAGCACACACACACGTGCAAAAGCACACTCATGTATGCACCGACACAGAAACACACACGCACACACACACAGTCTTGTTTTATTAACCTTGGGGGACACACAATTGATCCCTTTCAAAATCCTATTTTCCCTAATCCCTAACCTTAACCCCAAAACCTAAGCTTAACCCTTAACCTAGCCCTAACTCCTAAACCTAACCTATAACCCCTAACCCTTTTTCTAACCCTTACACTAATTCTAACCCTAAGTCCTTGTGGGGACCAGTAAAATGTCCCCAGTTGGTCTTTTTTTTTATGGACTTCTGGTCCTCACAAGTATAGTTAAACATGTCCATATGTGTGTACACACACACACACACACACACACACACACACACACACACACACACACAAGGGAGACACGTGATAATGAAATGTACCTGTGGTTGTATCCAGAGGCAGAGGAAGCGTCTGAGTAGAGGAGCCCTTGTCTGGGACCTGGGTTACCTGGACTAACTGATTATGGGCCCCTTTCTTTAGCTTGTGGTTTATAGGGGCCCTAATGTGGTTAACAGGGGCCTTTGTCTGTTTTTGCAGGCTTTGTAGAGCCTCATGTCAGGTACTGTATGAGTGTATTATGGTCCTAGGAACCACGTCTGTGTGCAAATCTGTGAAGGAGAGAAGGCCCAGCCATTCATCTCACACACACACACACACACACACACACACTGTTGACTTAGCCTTTTCATGGAGCTCTCCAGAAATATGCGCCAATCCTTCACACCGCAGCCTGAATCACACACACACACACGTATGCATGCACACAACACACCCACCCACACACGTATGCATGCACACATACAGGTATGCATTCACACACACACAGAAACACTCACTGTTTGCTCTCGAGGGATTTCCCCCCATTACCGTCAACCCTGCCTGCATATGAGGACACGAGGAAACCACACTGAACAATCTCAAGAGCTTCCCTCTCCTAAACAATAACCACACACACAGAAATCCGGCCCTTCCAAACAATGATAACTGTAAGCCCATAAATAAGCTCAACATTGACCTGTGGATAGGGTTACGCAAAAACAAACATGCCCAACGTTCTGGAACAGAACCAAGGGCAACGTCGTCGGGATTACCCAGGAATGTCCAACTTCCTCTGGGAAACGGGGGGTAAATTAAAGAATTCCGAAAAGTGTAGAAGGGCCGAACCGAACCTTCTCCTGGTTTGACGTTGGTTGGTTTAAAAGTGTGACAATTTTGAGGTTAATGTGTGTACATGAGAGAGTGAGGCTGTGGTTTGCGTATTAGGTTGTGCATGCGTACTGATGTACGTGTCTTTTGTATGCATGTACGTGTGTGTATGCATGCAGCTACGTGTGTGTGTACTTGCATACTAACATACGTGTCTGCGTATGCATGTGTGTGCGAGGTGAGTGTGGGGTTATAGATGGCAGTGGAGAGTGTGTTGGTGGTTGGTTTGGTGCTAGGTAAATATTGACTGTGTATTTACTGTGGAACAATGGGAACAAAGATGGCCCTGTGTCTGACAGAGAGAGCGACAGAACATGTGAGCACTGCAGAGTGGGGATGCATCGAGAGTGTGAGGGTGTTTGATTGAGATAGTGTGTCCGTCTGTGCGTGTGTCCATTAAAGCTGGTAGTGTTGTGAATAGAGAGATGGGTGTATGTTATAAAGATGTTTATAACACACACACACACACACACACACCATATGAATGAATAAGACAAATGGAAAGGCTCGTCCATTGAAAAGTCATTTGAAACACTGGTCACATATGCACTGGAATTATGGGATCTTATATCCCACTATGGGAATGGGAGAGAGTGGAATAAGACACGCATATACAAACACACAAAGCATATGTCCAGCTGGCGGGCGTCTTCTCTGACATCTTTAATATGTCCCTGTCCCAGGCTGTAGTCCCCACCTGCTTCAAGGAGACACCATCGTCCCAGTGCCCAAGAAAAACAAGGTGACATGCCCAATTGACTATCGCCCCATCGCACTCACCCCAGTCATCATGAAGTCCTTCGAGAGGCTGGTCATGGCCCACATCAAGGCCAACATGCCAGGCACACTGCACACACTCCAATTTGCTTCCAACAGATTCCACAGAACATGCCATTTCATCGCTCTTCACTCAGTTGTAACACATCTAGACAAGAGGAACACCTATGTGAGAATGCATTTCATTGACTACAGTTCAGCATTCAACACTATTGTTCCCTCCAAGCTCGACACCCAGCTCAGAGCCCTGGATCTGGACAACACCCTCTGCAACTGGATCCTGGACATCTGACTGGCAGACCACAGGATGTGAGGATTGGCAACAATACCTCCTCTACACTGACTCTTAACACAGGGGCCTCCCAGTGGTGTGTCCTCAGCCCTCTGCTGTACTCCCTGTTCCCCCACGACTCCGTGGCTTTGCACAGCACCATAAGTGAACTGGCATTGTGGTGCCAGGATAACAACCTCTCCCTCAATGTCAGCAAAACAAAGGAGTTGATTGTTGACTTAAGGAAGCAGAAGAGGGAACATGCCCCAATCCACATCAACAGGAATGCAGTAGAGAGAGTCAGCAGTTTTAAGTTCCTTGGCGTCCACATCACCGAGGACTTGACAGGGACCAACAACACCACCACTCTTGTCAAGAGGGCGCAACAGCATCTCTACTTCCGAAAGCGGCTGAAGAAATTTGGCTTGCCACCCCGGGTCCTCTCAAAATACTACTGCTGCACCATCGAGAGCATTCTGACTGGTTCCATCACGGACTGGTACGGGAATTGCTCCGTCCGCAGCCGTAAGGCCCTCCAGCGGGTGGTCAAGACGGCCCAGTACATCACTGGGACCGTGCTCCCACTCATCCAGGACATCTACTCGAAACGGTGCCTTAGGAAGGCCTGCAGCATCATCAAGGACCCCACACACCCCAGAAACCAGCTGTTCACTACCTCACCGTCGGGCAGACGGTATAGGAGCATGAGGTCTAATACCAACAGGATCAGAGACAGTTTCTATCTACAAGCCATCAGACTGCTGAACACTTGAACTGGACTGACCATCTGATCTGATTCTCTGCACCTTAGCACACATGCACACACCCACACAGACATACACACATCCACACACACATGTACGTTCATGTTACACACACTTCACAACTGCTGCTACCAGACTCTTATTATGATTGCTAAATACTGCACAATTTAAACCCTTGCCCCCCCAAATCCCACCCTTCCCCAAAACATGTGTAAATATTGGACTATAAATTGTGCCTTCCTGTATTATACTGACGCTAACATGTTTATTATTTTCTACTGAGCCATTTACTTTATGTTCGTATTCTTATCTTTTATTTCTAATTGTTGTTGTATTGTAGAGAAGGAACCTGCAAGTAAGCATTTTGTTGGACGGTGTATACCATGTTTATCCTGTACGACCAATAAAACTGAATGGAGTGTGTGTGGTGTGTTGCTTGTTTCCATGGGCAGGGAGGATTGAGGCAGTAACTTTAGACATGCTTGGGGGAGCCTGTGTGTGCTTGTATGTGTGTATGCTCGAGCCGTCGATGGCCAGTGTATTTTTCCAGAGATGAGGGTTTAGTTAGATGTCTGATCGCCGGTCACTCAAGATCCACTGCGAAATTGAGATGATTTCAAAACCGGCCACTAGGGGCCACAGTGAGCGCTATTACCATCAAGTAGGCTTGGGTTTTTCTAGGGCGTTGTGGACAAGGATGGTGGATGGGCGTATGCCGCGAGCTCCAGATCCGAGGGTCACGTTTTCAATCCCAGTGCTAGGCACACGTACCAAACCTTAACCCTTACCTACATAAGGGAATGAATACCTAAACTTAACCTTCAAAATGTGACGTTTATGGACAAACGTCGCATTCTGCAATGAGACCGTGGGAGCTTGTTGGCTATAGAGATTGGTCTGGGGGAGAAGAGAAGGGGGGAGAGGGAGGACAAACTCTCACACACACACTCACTCACACACACACATACTCTCTCACTCACACACACTCGCTCACTCACACTCAAACACACACACACACACACACACAGTGTTTCTTCACTAAGCTCCATGGAGACAGGGGAAGGATGAATTCCTCCCGTCTGTAAGCACTATGGGTCTGTAAGTCTCTCTCCCACGACCAACACTCCTACTTGGGGACCTGAGGTGTGTTTGTGTGTGTGCGTGCGTGCATGCATGCGGTATGGTGTGTGTGTTGAGCTCACAAGCAGATCTGGCCATATGTGTTCCAGATGAGCCCATAATAATAATAAATAATAATAATATGCCATTTAGCAGACGCTTTTATCCAAAGCGACTTACAGTCATGCGTGCATACAGTTTTTGTGTGTATGGGTGGTCCCAGGGATCGAACCCACTACCTTGGCGTTACAAGCGCCGTGCTCTACCAGCTGAGCTACAGAGGACCACCATGACGCCCATCATGACGCCGTAACCACGGAGACCACAGGAGAGATGGCTGTAGCAGCTCTAGAGTTGATCAAAGTGATCAGAAGCATCAAAGTGATCTAGTGATGCAATAACCCACTCAAGTCCTCCTCACCATCACTCTTTGTGCCTAACCACAGATCTAGGATCAGATTACCCAACCCCTAACCTTAACCATTAGGGAGATTGAAAAGCTCTATCAGTGGACAACTTCTACTCCTGTACACTCCACATTGTCTTCAGCATATAGGCTATAGTGCGAAAGGGGTCGCATTAGCTTACAGAAATCTCAATTTTCAAAACACAGACCATCAAAAAGTCTGAGTTTTAAAACATTTGACCTGTGTTTTATGTTGTAAGTCAGTGTTATTTTGTTTCAATAGAGTGATATGGGGCGTGCAACTATATTTTTCTCCAAACAAAATACATTAGTGCAACACATTCGGCAGATAATCTTTTAATCAGATGACAACAGAAGCGCGACTCTATTTGGCTAGCAGCCATACATAAGTAAATTAGCATGATTTGGGGCGAACCTTGACAAAAGCCGAGCAGAATTTACAATAAGAAGCATTTTAGATCTGTGTTAACAAAACAAATCAAGACATTTCTTCTGCGTTTTATTTTTCAGATTCTTTGTGAAAAACACAAAATCCTGCGTTAACACGACCCCTGATACTAACAAACATGGGAATTGTAGTTTTGGACACTAGTCTACAGGTGGTCATGGGGTTCGTAGTCTTGGTAACAGGGTTCATATTCATTATATTTTTCTCCACTGCAGTTGGGCCAATAGAACGTGCCGTGTTAAGGCGTCCGTATGCTTCCCGGCCGAAACAGTTCCGAAGAGTTTGTGCATATATTATGACGACATTTTGTGACGTTTATGTTCGTTTTGGACTACGGTGAGGGTTTTTTTCGGCTGTTCGGGCACACAACATTTTTTCTGGAGGCAAGCTGAAGTTCGGAGCCGAAGTCTACGCCCCTTCATCGGTGATTGGTCAACTGTAGGGATTCTTCAATAAAGTATTTGTTGTCATTCAACAAGAGACAACTTGTTTTCATGCAAATGTTTTAAGAAATACTGCACCAAACATCTTAGATGTAAAATCGTGCGACTAAGATCTCCTCTGCAAAAACGTCAACATTAATTACAGATTTCTTGAGTTATATTATATTTTGAGGAAGTGTATACTGACTACGGCATTTCAAAATGGACAAACCGTGCTATTGCCGCTTTTTTCTTGTATGTCAAGTGAAGGTCTTTTAAGGAAGTATGTAAGCACACTTGTTCGTCTAGGCGCCATCCGAACTGAAGCATGCTGACGCCATTATTCCACTGAATTGGGTATTTAAACGGGGTGTATGGTGTTTGTAGTTTTACACTGCTAGTCGTAGGCGTGCTGCTGTACTTGATTGTCTTGAGTGTGTTCAGCTCCCATTACACACACACACAAACAGAGAGAGAGAAGTCTGAGATAAATGGTGTAATTAAACAGGGTTAAGGTCTATGGCTCTCCCACACACAGCTCTGTGAGTGTGTTCATTTATTTTGCACCGTCTCGGTGTCTCACACACTGACCATGTTTCTCTGTCATTCGTCATTGTTATGAAAGGGCTATTTTACTCAGAGTGAATGGACAAATGGACACAGTGGGTAGACAGAGGAGAGAGAGAGAGATTTAGTGAGAGAGAGAGAGATGCAGTGACAGAGAGAGATGTAGTGAGAGAGAGATGTGGTGAGAGAGATGTGGTGAGAGAGAGATGAAGAGAGATGTCGTGAGACTGAAAGGGAATGATATACTGAGAATGTGTCTGATTGAACAATTCCGTTCAAAGTCTAGCAGCTTGTGTGTGTGTGAGCACGCATTTGTTGAGTGTTTGTGTGAGACTCAAAGCTTGCTGAAAGCGGCGAGGCTCGGGGTGACTAACCACAACCCTGCGTGCAAAATGGGCAGGGGGGGATTCACTTCAAAAGAACCCCAATACATACATATACATTGGTGTGTATGATATGAATATATAAATAAATTGGTATTTTTCCTCTGTGGGAGTGTGTGTGTCGGGTGGGGGGAGTGGATCAGATCGCCTGTCTGTCTGTCACTCCACACAAATTGAAGCATATGCTCTCTGTTGTACATACACATCTGCTGTGGGTCCCCTGTGAGACTGCGGCTCTAACCCCAACTATTTGGCAGACCGTGCTTCTGCCGTTTCAGCCACTTTGATTTTGGCTCCTTACAGAAAATTAGGAGAAATATGGGTGTTATGGGGAGAAGGGATGGATGGAGGGAGTAGAGAGGAGAAGGGGTCTGGGAGGACGTAGAGGAGGAGTGGACATGAAGGGGGGAATGGGAAAAGAAGAGGGGAGATATGGTGGTGGTGGGTGAGGGTTGTCTAGGATCTCTGATGGAGTGCTGCTGTTGTCTACAGGGTTATTTTGACCAGTGTTATTTTCATCCCAGACATTCCTAGATAGAACATTCTGTCTGGTTCAACAGCCTGGGGTGAAGACACACTGGAGCGAGAAAAAAATAGGATGGATGAATGGAGAAATGACTTCTGAGAGATGTAGAAGAGGGAAATGAATGTAGTAGAAATATGGAGGGGTGGAAGAAGGAGAAGGATTGGGTGTCACAAATAGAGGGAGGGAAAGAAAAGTGATAGATGTAGAGAAGAGAGATAAGACTGGAGCTAAAGATGTGACTGATGTTGAAGGGAAAGAGAGGGAGTTGAGTGTAGATAGAGGGATGGTGACAGAAAGAGAGATGGATGAAGTAGATTTCCTTGTAATGTTGTTCCTCCTTTTCCTGGTTCCGGTGATGGCACAGTGACCGGTGTTCGAAAACAATTGGGCCCTGTGTGTGTGCACAGATGTGTGTGTGACTCTGTCAGTGATTGTGTCAGATGCCAGGTGCTATTTTAACGCCTCTCTCTCTCTCTGACATACACACTCTGGGTCAGACACACAGGGTCACTCACTCACACACACACACTCAACCCAGTCAGTGAGGACCCCGGTGCTTTTGTAAACTGAAGGACAGGGGTTTACCGATATGAGAGGCACACACACAGATGACTCTTTGTATGCTACCAGCTGAAAGAAGCCTCTCTATATACCCCCTCCATGTCTCACACACACACACACACACACACACACTTTGACACAGTGGCAGGAGTAATAGAGAGAGTCGGATGAGTGTATAAACAGAGCGCTGTTTGCTCTAGCCACACACACACAGCACAGTCTTCAGAGCGCTCCACAGTCCACATTCATTCATACATGCATACAGAAGACCATAACTCTTCTCACATCAACACATGCACAAGCCATTTTTTCAGAGCTCCCCGCATACATACACACAGAGAGAGACAGAACTATTTTCTTCAAGGACACACATACTCACACACATGATCACAACTCTTTCACTTTCTCTACACACACACGCGCACACACACCACAGGTGGCTGGTGGCACCTTAATTGGGGAGGACGGGCTCATATTAATGGCTGGAACGGAATGAATGGAATGGTATTGACACATCAAACACATGGTTTCCATGTGTTTGATACCATTCCATTCACTTCATTCCAGTCATTATTATGAGCCATCCTCCCCTCAGCAGCCTCCTGTGACACACACACACACACACACACAGTGTGTTTGTGGTGATTAGCTGTCTTATGGGGAGTGTTACCCCTCACGTCAACAGTGCCCTAAACAACACTTCCAACCCGCTGCCAGCCTCAGCCCGTCCACCCCATCATCCCACCCTCACTGCTCCGTCAGGGGGATAGAACAGCAGGCAAATGGCAGGCTTCTGGGGCTACAGACCCCCCATGAGTGTTATGGATGGTGACTGACAGTTCTGATGTCTTTTGGTCTGGTGTTTTCCATGTGTAAAATAGCTGGTTAATTTTGCCTCCAATGGACAACCTGATTCCAGACATTTTCCCAACTGTCAACCTACAGTGAGGGATAAAAAGTATTTGATCCCCTGCTGATTTTGTACGTTTGCCCACTGACAAAGACATGATCAGTCTATAATTTTAATGGTAGGTTTATTTGAACAGTGAGAGACAGAATAACAAACCAGAAGCATGTCAAAAATGTTATAAATTGATTTGCAATTTAATGAGGGAAATAAGTATTTGACCCCTCTGCAAAACATGACTTAGTACTTGGTGGCAAAACCCTTGTTGGCAATCACAGAGGTCAGACGTTTCTTGTAGTTGGCCACCAGGTTTGCACACATCTCAGGAGGGATTTTGTCCCACTCCTCTTTGCAGATCTTCTCTAAGTCATTAAGGTTTCGAGGCTGACGTTTGGCAACTGAATCTTCAGCTCCCTCCACAGATTTTCTATGGGATTAAGGTCTGGATACTGGCTAGGCCACTCCAGGACCTTAATGTGCTTCTTCTTGAGCCACTCCTTTGTTGCCTTGGCCGTGTGTTTTGGGTCATTGTCATGCTGGAATACCCATCCACGACCCATTTTCAATGCCCTGGCTGAGGGAAGGAGGTTCTCACCCAAGATTTGACGGTACATGGCCCCGTCCATCGTCCCTTTGATGCGGTGAAGTTGTCCTGTCCCCTTAGCAGAAAAACACCTCCAAAGCATAATGTTTCCACCTCCATGTTTGACGGTGGGGATGGTGTTCTTGGGGTCATAGGCAGCATTCCTCCTCCTCCAAACACGGCGAGTTGAGTTGATGCCAAAGAGCTCCATTTTGGTCTCATCTGACCACAATACTTTCACCCAGTTCTCCTCTGAATCATTCAGATGTTCATTGGCAAACTTCAGACGGGCCTGTATATGTGCTTTCTTGAGCAGGGGGACCTTGCGGGCGCTGCAGGATTTCAGTCCTTCACGGCATAGTGTGTTACCAATTGTTTTCTTGGTGACTATGGTACCAGCTGCCTTGAGATCATTGACAAGATCCTCCCGTGTAGTTCTGGGCTGATTCCTCACCGTTTTCATGATCATTGCAACTCCACGAGGTGAGATCTTGCATGGAGCCCCAGGCCGAGGGAGATTGACAGTTCTTTTGTGTTACTTCCATTTGCAAAATAATCGCACCAACTGTTGTCACCTTCTCACCAAGCTGCTTGGCGATGGTCTTGTAGCCCATTCCAGCCTTGTGTAGGTCTACAATCTTGTCCTGACATCCTTGGAGAGCTCTTTGATCTTGGCCATGGTGGAGAGTTTGGAATCTGATTGATTGATTGCTTCTGTGGACAGGTGCCTTTGATACAGGTAACAAGCTGAGATTAGGAGCACTCCCTTTAAGTGTGCTCCTAATCTCAGCTCATTACTTGTATAAAAGACACCTGATTGAGAGGGGGTCAAATACTTATTTCCCTCATTTAAAATGCAAATCAATTTATAACATTTTTGACATGCGTTTTTCTGGATTTTTTTGTTGTTATTCTGTCTCTCACTGTTCAAATAAACCTACCATTAAAATTATAGACTGATCATTTCTTTGTCAGTGGGAAAACATACAAAATCAGCAGGGGATCAAATACTTTTTTCCCTCACTGTACATCCTTTTTCCTGTGTTATTTTGGGGCGGCCTTATCACAAGCCATATATATAGGCCTGTGTCGTCACAGGATCCCCAGCAAAGTGTGTGTGTGTGTGCCCCCCTCCCTCCCTTCCTAGGGTGTATTTTGGGCTCTTCCACTAGATTAGATTAGGGCCCGCGTCAAAGGAAAGCCACCTCAAGACCAGAACACATCACACACACACATGCACACACACACACACACAAGTTAAGTGAAGATGAGAGAGTGAAGGGATGAGATAATAAAGATAGATGGATAGAAAAGCACATCTAGTATGTGGCATGTACCATAATAAGTGTTTGTGTGTGTGTGTGTAGCAGTAGAAATGATAGGCTAGGGGAGGATGCGGCTCCCAGTACATGGCTATGAGCAGCAGCCACAGAGAAGAGCAGACTGAGACTGCCAAACACATTACTCTGCAATTAGACAGAACAACCTCCTCCTCCACACACACACAGATGTAAATACGTTCAACCATTTGCAGCCAGACACATTCCATGCCGTCTGTAATAAGAAAGTGTGTGCTTGTGCAAGGTTTTTTCTGGATCAAAAAGGGGCTTAGGTGGTGGGTGTGGCAGGGGGAGTGGCAATAGACACGGTTGGCCCGTCGGTGCAGCTGAATTCTAGAGGCCCCCATCTTGGCGGTGTAGAAAATGTTGTAATTTTTAAGCCAATTTCCTGTAATTCTACGCATTTCTCCATGGAGCTGAGAGAAAATGTTGCAGTTTAAAACACATTTTATGGGATTCTACATATTCTACCATGGAGCTGAGGAAATGTAGCAGCTTTAAAGCTCTTCCTGCAATTCTATGCACTTTGCCATGGCTAATGCTGTGTTATTTTGTTCAAACATAATAACAAAATCAATACTGCTATATTTGTTTTGGGAATTTTCAATTCTCCCTGACTGTCTAGCTTTTATTTTGGTTATTGTTAGTTCGCAAAAAGATTATATTATAAAAAATATATACAGTACCAGTCCAAAGTTTGGACACACCTACTCATTCAAGGGTTTTTCTTTATTTTTACTATTTTCTACATTGTAGAATAATAGTGAAGACATCAAAACTATGAAGTAACACATATGGATTCATGTAGTAAAAAAGTGTTAAACAAATCAAAATATATTTTATATTCAGATTCTTCAAAGTAGCCACCCTTTGCCTTGATGACAGCTTTGCACACTCTCACTCGCATTCTCTCAACCAGCTTCACCTGGAATACTTTTCCAACAGTCTTGAAGGAGTTCCCACATATGCTGAGCACTTGTTGGCTGCTTTTCCTTCACTCTGCGGTCCAACTCATCCCAAACCATCTCAATTGGGTTGAGGCCGAGTGATTGTGGAGGCCAAGTCATCTGATGCAGCACTCCATCACTCTCCTTGGTCAAATAGCCCTTACACAGCCTGGGGGTGTGTTTTGGGTCATTGTCCTGTTGAAAAACAAATTATAGTCCCACTAAGCGCAAACCAGATGGAATGGCGTATCGCTTCAGAATGCTGTGGTAGCCATGCTGGTTAAGTGTGCCTTGAATTCTAAATAAATCACTGACAGTGTCACCAGCAAAGCACCATCACACCTCCTCCTCCATGCTTCATGGTGGGAAGCACACTTGCAGAGATCATCCGTTCACCTACTCTGCGTCTCACAAAGACACGGCGGTTGGAACCAAAAATCTCAAATTTGGACTCATCAGACCAAAGGACAGATTTCCACCGGTCTAATGTCCATTGCTCGTGTTTCTTGGCCCAAGCAAGTCTCTTCTTATTATTGGTGTCCTTTAGTAGTGGTTTCTTTGCAGCAATTCGACCATGAAGGCTTGATTCGCGCAGTCTCCTCTGAACAGTTGATGTTGAGATGTGTCTGTTACTTGAACTCTGTGAAGCATTTACTTGGGCTGCAATCTGAGGTGCAGTTAACTCTAATGAACTTATCCTCTGCAGCATAGGTAACTCTGGGTCTTCCTTTCCTGTGGCGGTCCTCATGAGAGCCAGTTTCATCATAGCGCTTGATGGTTTTTGCAACTGCACTTGAAGAAACTTTAAAAGTTCTTGAAATTTTCCAGATTGACTGACCTTCATGTCTTAAAGTAATGATGGGCTGTCGTTTCTCTTTGCTTATTTGAGCTGTTCTTGCCATAATATGGACTTGGTCTTTTACCAAATAAGGCTATCTTCTGTATACCACCCCTACATTGTTACATCACAACTGATTGGCTCAAACGCATTAAGAAGGAAAGAAATTCCACAAACAAACTTTTAACAAAACACACCTGTTAATTGAAATGCATTCCAGGTGACTACCTCATGAAGCTGGTTGAGAGAATGCCAATAGTGTGCAAAGCTGTCATTAAGGCAAAGGGTGGCTATTTTGAAGAATCTCAAATATA
Source organism: Coregonus clupeaformis (assembly GCF_020615455.1). NCBI lineage: Eukaryota > Metazoa > Chordata > Actinopteri > Salmoniformes > Salmonidae > Coregonus > Coregonus clupeaformis. The sequence goes on from NC_059198.1 coordinate 67,295,808, forward strand.
AAATATATTTTGATTTGTTTAGCACTTTTTGGTTACTACATGATTCCATATGCGTTATTTCATAGTTTTGATGTCTTCACTATTGTTCTACAATGTAGAAAATAGTAAAAATCAAGAAAAACCCTTGAATGAGTAGGTGTGTCCAAACTTTTGACTGGTACTGTAGGTCCATTATCTTTTCTACATACTTTAGTATCTGGGTTTTAGTCGTTAAGTTAACACTGAAAGCGTTTTTTCATCCCAAAAATGAATGTGTAATTATTGTTTACACTGTTTGGACTTAAGCGGCCCGAAAAAACACTTAGGCGGCCCGCCCAAGGCTTTCAATAGCAGAACAATCCCTGTGTGTGTGTCTGGAGAGTGTAGTGTAGTCTTTGACTTGGTCTGTGTTGCTGGTCTGTACAGTGCCTTCAGAAAGTATTCACACCCCTTGACCTTTTCCACATTTTGTTGTGTTACAGCCTGAATTTTAAATTGATGAAATTGTGATTTTTTTTGTGTGACTGGCCTACACACAATACCCCATAATGTCAATGTGAAATCGAATTTTACAAGTTCATTAAAAATGAAAAGCTGTAATGTCTTGAGTCAATAATTATTCAACCCTTTTGTTATGGCAAACCTAAATAAGTTCAGGAGTAAAAATGTGCTTCACAAGTCACATAATAAGTTGCATGGACTCACTCTGTGTGCAATAATAGTGTTTAACATGATTTTTGAATGACTACCTCATCGCTGTACCCCACACATACAATTATCTGTAGGGTGCCACAGTCGAGCAGTGAATTTCAAACAGAGATTCAACCACAAAGACCAGGGAGGTTGCCAATACCTCGCAAAGAAGGGCACCTATTGGTAGATGGGTAAAAACAAAGCAGACATTGAATATTCCTTTGAGCATGGTGAAGTTATTAATTACATGGATAGTGTATCAATACACCCAGTCTCTACAAAGATACAGGAGTTCTTCCTAAATCAGTTGCCGGAGAGGAAGGAAACCGCTCAGGGATTTCACCATGAGGCCAATGGTGACTTTAAAACAGTTAGAGTATATTGGCTGTGATAGGAGAAATTGAGGAGGGATCAACAACATTGTAGTTACTCCACAATACTAACCTAATTGACAGAGTGAAAAGAAGGAAGCCTGTACAAAATACAAATATTCCAAAACATGCATCCTGTTTGCAACAAAGCACTAAAGTAACACTGCAAGAAATGTGGCAAAGCAATTCACTTTTTGTCCTGAATGCAAAGTGTTATGTTTGGGGCAAATACAACACATTACTGAGTACCGCTCTCCATATTTTCAAGCATAGTGGTGGCTGCATCATGTTATGCATATGCTTGTGATCTTTAAGGACTGGGGAGTTTTTCAGGATAAAAAAGAAACGCAGCTAAGCACAGGCAAAATCCTAGAGGAAATCCTGGTTCAGTCTGCTTTCCAGTAGACACTGTGAGAATAATTCACCTTTCAGCAGGACAATAACCTAAAACACAAGGCTAAATCTACACTGGAGTTTCTTACCAAGAACACCGTGAATGGCCAAGTTACAGTTTTGACTTAAATTTACTTGAAGGTCTTTGGCAAGACCTGAAAATGGTTGTCTAGCAATGATCAACAACCAATTTGACAGAGCTTGAAGAATTTTAGAAAGAATAATGGGCAAATGTTGCACAATCCAGGTGGGGAAAGCTCTTAGAGACTTACCCAGAAAGACTCACAGCTGTAATCGATGCCAAAGGTACTTCTACAAAGTATTGGTGTGAATACTTATGTAAATGTTATATTTCTGTATATCATTTTCAGTAAATGTGCTAATAAACAATCAAATAAATGTATTCCATTTTGAATTCCGGCTGTAACAAAACAAAATGTGGGATAAGTCAAAGGGTATGAATACTTTCTGAAGGCACTGTATATGGAATACAGACTTCCACAAGAAAGATAAACAAAATGTACTACTGGAAACAGCCAGTTAGGCAGAAGAGTGTCTTAATTAATCACTCACTGTAGGGACTTTTCGCTGTGTTTGTGTGCGTGTTGGTATTTAAACAAGTAGGCACGTTTTTGTGAGTCTGTATGTCTTTGTGTGTAGTCTAAATGTGGTAATATGTTTGTCTTATTGTGTGTTTACTTTTCATTTGTTTGTATATGTGTGAGGATGTTTGTTTTTGTGTGTGTGCATATGTGCTTGTCAGTGGGTGTGTGCCTGCGCGCTTGTGTGTGTTTACATTTTATTGTGTATGTTTGTGTTTGTGTGTGTATGTTTGTATACTTTTCTCTCCAGCAGTGTCACCCATGATGACAAACAATAAAATCTCCTAACATTTTGTTCTGGTGTACCCCTCTCTCGCTCTCTCTGTCTCTCTCGCTTCTGTCTCGCTCTCTCTGTCTCTCGCTCACTCGGTCTCTCTCTCTCTTTGTCTTTCTCTGTCTCTTTCTCTGGCCCTCTCTCTCTTTCTCTCTCTCTCTCTCTCTACGCTCTCTCTCTGTCTCTCTCGCTTCTGTCTCACTCTCTCTGTCTCTCACTCACTCGGTCTCTCTCTCTCTTTGTCTTTCTCTGTCTCTTTCTCTGGCCCTCTCTCTCTTTCTCTCTCTTCTCTCTCTCGCTCTCTCTCTGTCTCTCTCGCTTCTGTCTCGCTCTCTCTGTCTCTCGCTCACTCGGTCTCTCTCTCTCTTTGTCTTTCTCTGTCTCTTTCTCTGGCCCTCTCTCTCTTTCTCTCTCTCTCTCTCTCTCGCTTCTCTCTCTGTCTCTCTCGCTTCTGTCTCGCTCTCGCTGTCTCTCGCTCACTCGGTCTCTCTCTCTTTGTCTTTCTCTGTCTCTTTCTCTGGCCCTCTCTCTCTTTCTCTCTCTCTCTCTCTCACGCTTCTCTCTCTGTCTCTCTCGCTTCTGTCTCACTCTCTCTGTCTCTCACTCACTCGGTCTCTCTCTCTCTTTGTCTTTCTCTGTCTCTTTCTCTGGCCCTCTCTCTCTTTCTCTCTCTCTCTCTCTCTCTCGCTTCTCTCTCTGTCTCTCTCGCTTCTGTCTCGCTCTCTCTGTCTCTCGCTCACTCGGTCTCTCTCTCTCTTTGTCTTTCTCTGTCTCTTTCTCTGGCCCTCTCTCTCTTTCTCTCTCTCTCTCTCTCTCTCGCTTCTCTCTCTGTCGCTCTCGCTTCTGTCTCGCTCTCTCTCTGTCTCTCGCTCTCTCTGTCTCTCTGTCTTCCTCTCTCTGTCTCTCTCTTTCTCCTCCTCTCTCTCTGAAACTACCACTCATCAAAGAACCCACACTATTGTCATGGTGACACAGGGCCTTGCCTAGGGCTAGTGGAGCCTTGTGGTGTATGTAGCAGTTCTGATATATAGTGTAAACACGCATGTCCGTCTGTCTGTCGCTCCAGTTCCTGCCTTTCTCTCTGTCTCTCTCTCCCTCTTTCTTTCTGCTTGGCTAGGCTGTGGTCAAAGTCTGTCTCTTCCTGTGTTTGTGTCTGTCTGGCCACAGTGCTGACCGCCAGCCTTCCGTATCCGTCTAGTCTGGTCATTTACCTGCTGGCCCCGGGCAAAACTCTAATCTGGCTATAGGACATATACTGTCGCCACCTAACTATGGGCTACAGAACTGCCATTTTCCTCTGAGTGTCTGAATATGTATTGGATGGAAGTCCAAGCAGTAAAACCTATGGAAGAAAATCAACACTAGTTGACTAATACTGAGTACTACTCTATAGTAGCCCAGTGACCACCACATACCCTGTACTTTACACCCAATTCATTACCGAGTAATAAACCTAGTTGTGAAACACTTACACATTCTCTCAGACAACGGCGGAGGCAACCTACAGGGAGGAGGAACTGGCAGTGTGGTGCCAGGAGAACAACCTCTTCCTCAGCGTCAGCAAGACCAAGGAGCTGATTGTGGACTACAAGAAACAGGGAGGAGTGCACAACCCCATCGACATCGACGGGGCCGCAGTGGAGAGGGTCAAGAGCTTCAAGTTCCTTAACATGGTCCTCTCATACCATAACAGTTGTGAAGAAGGCACGGCAACATGTCTTCTCCGTCAGGGGGCTGAAACGATTTGGCGTGGCCTCTCAGATCCTCAGGAACATTTACAGCTGCACCATCGAAAGCATCCTAACTGTTTGTATCACCGTCTGGTATGGCAACTGCACCGCCCTCGACCGGAAGGCCCTACAGAGGGTGGTGCGGACGACCCAGCGCACCACTGGGGGCGAGCTCCCAGCCATCCAGGACGTACATGCCAGGCGGTGTCTGAGAAAGGCCCGAATAATTGCCAAAGTCTCCAGCCACCCGAGACATGGACTGTTCTCCATGCTCCCTTCCGGCAGGCGATACCGGTGCATCAAGGCTCATACAAATAAACTCCTAAACAGCTTCTATCCCCTGGCCATAAGACTATTAAATGGCAAACAACTACTCCTCTCCCTCTCCCACAGATAATCCACACTGACTCTATGCCCATCCACAGGTCTCTACCCACTCAGACACAACCTATGCTGCTGCTAAAATGATTATTGATTTGATTGTTTTACTCCCTTACGCTGCTGTTCATTGATTATTGATTGCCATTACCATTAGTATTGATCTATTTGTCTTGCTACTGGTCACTATTACTCCTGTTTACATGTGTATATATTACCATTAGTATTTGTATATTCCTGCTACCAGTCACTTTTCAGCCCTGTTTACATGTGTATATATTACCATTAGTATTTGTATATTCTGCTACCAGTCATCTTTTCAGCCCTGTTTACATGTGTATATATTACCATTAGTATTTGTATATTCCTGCTACCAGTCACTTTTCAGCCCTGTTTACATGTGTATATATTACCATTAGTATTTGTATATTCCTGCTACCAGTCACTTTTCAGCCCTGTTTACATGTGTATATATTACCATTAGTATTTGTATATTCCTGCTACCAGTCACTTTTCAGCCCTGTTTACATGTGTATATATTACCATTAGTATTTGTATATTCCTGCTACCAGTCACTTTTCAGCCCTGTTTACATGTGTATATATTACCATTAGTATTTGTATATTCCTGCTACCAGTCACTTTTCAGCCCTGTTTACATGTGTATATATTACCATTAGTATTTGTATATTCCTGCTACCAGTCACTTTTCAGCCCTGTTTACATGTGTATATATTACCATTAGTATTTGTATATTCCTGCTACCAGTCACTTTTCAGCCCTGTTTACATGTTTCAAGTTTTTGTCAAATGCACTAGTACAGTGAAATGCCTTTCTTGGACTCTCATTTCCAACAATGCAGTAATCAGTATCCATAGTACTATAAAAATAACAATGCAGTAATCAGTATCCATAGTACTATAAAAATAACAACGCAGTAATCAATATCCATAGTACTATAAAAATAACAATGCAGTAATCAATATCCATAGTACTATAAAAATAACAATGCAGTAATCAGTATCCATAGTACTATAAAAATAACAATGCAGTAATCAGTATCCATAGTACTATAAAAATAACAATGCAGTAATCAGTATCCATAGTACTATAAAAATAACAATGCAGTAATCAGTATCCATAGTACTATAAAAATAACAATGCAGTAATCAGTATCCATAGTACTATAAAAATAACAATGCAGTAATCAGTATCCATAGTACTATAAAAATAACAATGCAGTAATCAGTATCCATAGTACTATAAAAATAACAATGCAGTAATCAGTATCCATAGTACTATAAAAATAACAATGCAGTAATCAGTATCCATAGTACTATAAAAATAACAATGCAGTAATCAGTATCCATAGTACTATAAAAATAACAATGCAGTAATCAATATCCATAGTACTATAAAAATAACAATGCAGTAATCAGTATCCATAGTACTATAAAAATAACAATGCAGTAATCAGTATCCATAGTACTATAAAAAATAACAATGCAGTAATCAGTATCCATAGTACTATAAAAATAACAATGCAGTAATCAGTATCCATAGTACTATAAAAATAACAATGCAGTAATCAGTATCCATAGTACTATAAAAATAACAATGCAGTAATCAGTATCCATAGTACTATAAAAATAACAATGCAGTAATCAGTATCCATAGTACTATAAAAATAAAGAAAAAAGTCAAATAGAACAAAAACACACAATAAATAAATAAGAAGAACACTAGTAAGCAATATACAGGGTCAGTGCCAATACCATATTTACAATGTGCAGGGATACTGGAATTAGATATGTGTACTACCAGTCACGTTTTATGTATAGACCCACCTCAATCACTCCAGTACCCCTGCACTTTGAATAAGGTTCTGGCACTGACCTGTATATACTTGAATTCTCGTGTTTCTTTAACTCACATCAGTTCTTTTTATGAATGTTTTATTTAATATTATTATTATTATCACTGCATTATTGGGGAAGAGCTCTCAAGGTAAGAATTTCACTGTACTGTTTTACACCGGTTGTATTCTGTGCACGTGGCGAATCAACTTTGAAACTCTTATCTTGAAACACACACACACTCACTCAATCACACACACTAATGCAGCCTCTCTCTCATTTTTCTCTTTTTCACTCTCATTTTGCAAAGAGATAAAAAAAGGAGTTAGACAGGCAGAGATGAAGGGGATGGAGGGAGAAGAGAGAGAGGGAGGGAAGGAGGGGGTGTTGAAAATGAGCCGTGAAAGTAGAGTGTGTGAGAGTGACTCTCAACAACAGGCTACTGTATCATTAGGTTGCAGGGAGAGAGTTTTACGATGTTTGTGTGTGTGTTCTAACACACACTTAAGTTCCTGTGTGCAAGAGAGGTGCGTGCGTGTGGTGAAATCCACCCTGTAGCCTTTGATTCATCAGGGAACATGCTGTTACGTCTCCTCTCACGTCAATTGGCCGCTCCTTCGTCTCCACGGTGATTAGAACGCCATCATGGAACGCCAAACCGGGGAATTCTTTCCACAGTCTCTCTGGAAAAGGAGGAAATGGGATTGGAAATAGCATTGTAAGCAGCATTCTCCCAGGATAGCGTTTTAGTTGGCCACTCACCAGTACCACCACTACTACTCATAAAGGTGAGACACAGAGCTTGACCTTTTCTATGGCCGATATTACGTGTTCCCATCGGTTAAGTACCCAAGTTTCAATTTCTATTGGTCGTACAGGATAAACATCGTGTACACTGTCCAACGAAATGCTTACTTGCAGGTTCCTTCTCTACAATGCAACAGCAATACATTTCTTCAGCCGAGGGAGGGAGGGAGGGAGAGATATTTACACTACATATCAGAACTACTGCATACACCACACGGCTCCACTAGCCATTGGCAAGGCCCTGTGTCACCATGACAATGGTGTGGGTTCTTTGATGAGTGGTAGTTTCAGATAGAAAGAGAGGGAGAAAGAGAGAGAGCGAGAGAGACTGACTTACAGCCTGCAGAATTTTTATTCATATGCACATATTGTGCTTGAGTGTATGTGTGTGTCTTCTTCATGCACACATTTCTGTGTGTTCCCATACACACACTTACATTCAGCTTTATGAGCATGAATGTCCTCTAGCTCTTTAAATGAGCCTAAAACCACACCTCTGCACACCAAACACTAAATCATAAGAGATGCAAGCCCACAGTCTCCCAGCATGACAGCCCATTCGCTAGGCTAATTAGCACCCATAACACAGAGCACTCTCAGACTTTTATAATGCTAATCTATCAAGTAGCCCCTTTTTATTTTAGTTCCCCATAATCTGGAGTCATTTGTTAGCAATTAGAGGCTAATAATTCAGGTATTTCTGGTGGGAGTGGTATTCCTCAAGCGTAAACACTGTGGAGACTGGGGGGGGGGTTAAAAAAGAAGGGTGTATATGTATGGGTATTTAAATGTATAGGGAATAGCCTATTTAAAGGGGCGGGAGTGAATATGATGGATGTTGCAGATTTGGAATATGTTATTTGGGAGGGCACAAAGTTGACATTTTTACATTTACATTTTAGTCATTTAGCAGACGCTCTTATCCAGAGCGATTTACAGTTAGTGAATGCATACATTTTTATTTATTTTTCATACTGGCCCCCTGTTGGAAACGAACCCACATCCCTGCCGGCCAGACCCTCCCCTACCTTGGACGACGCTGGACCAATTGTGCGCCGCCCATGGGTCTCCCAGTCGCGGCCGGCTGCGACAGAGCCTGGACTCGAACCAGGATCTCTAGTGGCACAGCTAGCACTGCGATGCAGTGCCTTAGACCACTGCGCCACTTGACCTTAGCCACTTGACCTTAGCAGACCTTTAATCAGGGTCTATTGGCACTTTCATCCTACTCTGTGAAAGACTAAATGAACTCTATTGAATGACTGATGACTTTGCAAACTCCTCCTCTGTTGCCTGTGTTTGATTTCAGAAATGTTTGTCTACTTTGATATCCTTGTTCTCTCTCTCTTTTCTCACTCCCTCCTCGTTTCATTTGTTCCCTCTTTCTCATGTGTTGTCTCACTCCCCCTCTTTTACCCCTCTTTCTCTCATGACCCCCCACCCCCACCCCCAACCCCCAGTTTATTAGCCAGCTCTGTCTGTCTGTCTGTCTGTCTGTCTGTGTTTGTGGTATGGCCAGGGGTTTGAAGCCCAATTGAGGCCAATTAGATGGTTGTACTGGGTAGACTGGTGTCCGTGGGTAGGGAGAGAGGGAGGCAGGGTGAGAGCCTGTACATTCCTAGCATTTCACAAGGAGACCATCCTCTAGAATCCATCCCAGCATCATCCTCATCTCCTGGAAACCACCCAGTCTGGAATGCTGCTTCTGCCTCATGACGGGAGGGAGAGAGAGGGGAGGAAGGGGTGAGGCATAGAAAGAGAGATGGAGAGAGGGGGTGGGGGGGGCTGGAGGGACATGGACATGGAGAGAGATGGATGAAGTGAAAGAGAGGTAGAGGGAAGGACATGGAAACTGTCAGCTTCCTGCCTCCTGTTTGTCTCCGGGCCTCTAGAGGTCATCTGTGTTCCCCTCTGCCTTAGTTCTTCCTCGTGTGTCCTAATTAGCTTGATCCAGGTCACCTGTGCCTTGTTTCCCCTTGTGTATTTTAGCTGTGTGTTTTCCCCTTGTTTCTCACTTGGTTATTGAGTCCTGGCTATGTGTCTCCTGCTTTGTTCCACCGTGTCTTTCCAAGTAAGGTTTTCTAAGTTATCTTTAGTTTGTTTTTTCTCCCTCGTGGAGTTATTTTGTTTTGCCTCCTGTTTTGTTAACATACCTCTTTCTGAGAAGAACTTTTGTTGGACTATTTGTGAATGGCGAAGAACCTTTGTTTTTACATTAAATCTACTGGCCTGGAGTATTGCCTTGGGTGTTTCATTTGGGTCCTACTACACCTCCTCTGTGGCTAAGGGGTATTACCCCCAGCTCTCCACATCTGAGACCGGAGTTCTAGCACGGCTTGTGACAGAATAACCAAGTCAATCATGGACCCAGAAACACTCAGTTCCCAGGACCTGTTGGCGGTGATCACTCGACATGAGGCTTCTTTCCAGCGCCATGAAGCCGTTCTCAGCCGACAAGAGGAGCTGATGGCTAGACATTCTCAACTCCTGGCCGAAATGATGAGTTCCCTTCACCAGCTCTTTGAACGCCTCCTTGGTCCTCTCCCTTCCCCCAGGTCACCTCCCAGTGACGACAGGCCTTCTCGGTTGGCGGAGCCCCGACTACCACCTCCCAAGCCCTTTTCTGGGGATCCAAGCTCTTGCCAGGGTTTCCTCACCCAATGCTCCCTCACCTTCGAGCTCCAATCCTCAAGTTTTCCCACAGACCGTTCCAAGATTGCCTACATCATTACCCTTCTTTCAGACAAGGCGCTCGCCTGGGCCTCTGCGGTGTGGCAGTCCCAGGAGGCCTGTTGTGATTCCCACGCTGCATTTGTAGAAGAGTTCAAGCGGGTGTTCGATCATCCTGTCAGTGGGCGGGAGGCTTCCAAGCGCCTACTGTCTCTCCGTCAGGGCTCCCGAAGCACGGCAGATTTCGCCATTGATTTTCGGACCATAGCAGCAAGGAGCGGATGGAATGATGAAGCGCTAAGGGTCTGCTTTCAGGGAGGGTTATCTGAGCCCCTTCAAGATGAGTTAGCTACCCGAGAACCAGCTGGAGATCTCGAGTCCCTCATAGCCTTGGCCATCCGCCTGGACAATCGTCTAAGAGAGCGGAGAACGGCTCGCCGCCAGGTGTCTCAGTCCCAAGTTCCTCGGAGCAGCTCTGTTTCTCCTGTTTGGACTCCGTCATTCAGAGCTTCCCCGGCTCCTGAACTGCTCCAGGATTCCCCGGAGAGCATGCAGTTAGGCCGTTCCAGGCTTTCTCCCAATGAAAGGGAACGTCGCATGAGGGAGCGTCGGTGCCTCTACTGCGGGTTTGCCGGCCACTTCCGATCCACTTGCCCCGAGCTTTCGGGAAACGCCAGTCCCCGCCCAGCTACAGGAGGGCTGTGATGGGGAGAATTAGAGCTTCTCCTACTAACGCTGTCCTGGCTATTCCAGCCACTCTGTCCTGGGAGGGCCACCAGCATCGGGTCCAGGCTATGATCGATTCCGGTGCCGCAGGTGATTTCCTGGATGTAACCTTGGCTAAGGAACTTAAGATCCCTACCCAACTACTTCCTCATCCCCAGGCAGTTACAGCCTTAGATGGCAGACCTCTGGAACCAGGAAAGGTTACAGAGGCGACTCAGTCCCTGCGACTTACCATCTCTCAACACCAGCAGGAGGAAACCTTCTATCTCATTGACTCTCCCGAGTATCCTATTATCCTGGGTCACCCTTGGCTATGCAGACATAATCCCCAGATCGACTGGCCTACTGGCACCATTCTAAGCTGGGGTCCCACTTGCCAACTCACCTGCATGCTTCAGAGTCCCTCAGCCCCTAGTACCCAGTTTCAAGAGTCTGTTGACGTCTCCCTAGTCCCCAGTGTTTACCATCGGTTCAAGGCTGTGTTCAGCAAGGCCCGGGCTACTTCCTTACCGCCTCATCGCACGTATGACTGTGCCATTGATCTACTCCCTGGGTGCTGCCCTCCTAGAGGTCGGATCTTTTCCTTGTCCTCCCCGAGCACGCAGCTATGGACACCTACATTAAGGAGTCCTTGGCAGCCGGCCTCATCCATGCCTCTACTTCCCCGGCTGGGGCGGGCTTCTTTTTTGTTGAAAAGAAGGACGGGGGTCTTAGGCCTTGTATTGATTACCGGGAACTCAACTAGATCACGGTTCGGAATCGATATCCTCTTCCTCTCATGGCCACTGCTTTTGAGCTGCTTCAAGGGGCTTCCATTTTTTCTAAACTGGATCTCCGCAATGCTTACCATCTCGTGCGGATCCGGCAAGGTGACGAATGGAAGACGGCGTTCAACACGCCCACGGGGCACTATGAATATCGGGTGATGCCGTTCGGGCTCACCAATGCTCCCGCAGTATTCCAAGCCCTGATTAATGATGTTCTCCGGGATATGCTTAATCTGTTCGTCTTCGTGTACCTGGACGATATCCTCATCTTCTCGAGGTCACTGAAGGAGCATGAGGGGCATGTTAGCCGGGTTCTCCAGAGGCTCCTTGACAATCACCTCTATGTTAAACCTGAGAAGTGTGAATTTCATGTTTCTCAGACTCAGTTTCTCGGGTTTATTGTCACTCCCGGGCACCTAGAGATGGATCCCAAGAAGGTCGAAGCGGTCCGCAGCTGGCCCACACCTGCCACGGTCAAGGAGGTTCAACGGTTCATTGGCTTTTCTAACTTCTATCGGAAGTTCATCAAGAATTTCAGCTCAGTGGTAGCCCCCTTGACGACGCTTACCAAGGGAGGAGGGACCAAGGTTCACTGGGGTCCGGAAGCAGCAGGGGCCTTCGAGGATCTCAAGCGCCGCTTCACGTCTGCTCCGATTCTGGTGACTCCTGACCCAGAAAGACCTTTCGTGGTGGAGGTGGACGCCTCAGAGGTGGGGGGTGGGAGCCGTCCTGTCACAGAGGGGTGAGGATGGGAGATTACACCCTTGTGCCTTCATGTCTCGCCGCCTGTCTGAGGCCGAGCGCAACTACCACGTGGGGGGATCTAGAGTTGCTTGCAGTAAAACTGGCCTTGGAAGAGTGGCGCCATTGGCTTGAGGGGGCTCAGCACCCGTTCCAGGTTCTCACAGACCACAAGAACCTGGAATATCTCCAACAGGCTAAGCGGATGAACCCTCGGCAAGCACGATGGTCCCTTTTCTTTAATCGATTCCAGTTCCTCCTGTCTTACCGACCTGGCACCAAGAACGTCAAGCCGGATGCCCTGTCTCGAGCCTATTCTCCCGAGGTACAAGAGAAGCCCTTGGCATCGATTATTCCGAGGTCTAGGATCGTCGCACCTCTTCAGTGGGAACTAGAAAGAGGGGTACGAGAAGCCCTTGTCCATGAGCCCGATCCAGGCGGTGGTCCTGCCGGTCGCCTGTACGTTCCTCTCTCTGTTCGGGCCCGCGTCTTGCAGTGGGGTCATGAGTCGCCCTTGACATGCCATCCAGGCAGTGCTCGCACACTGGAATTCCTCCGACGGCGGTTTTGGTGGCCGTCCATCAAGAAGGACGTGCAGGTCTATGTTGAGGCCTGCCCGGTGTGCAACCAGGGAAAGTCGACGCGCCAGCGACCCCAGGGACTGCTCCATCCCTTACCTATTCCTCGAAGGCCATGGTCACACCTTTCTCTGGACTTTGTTACGGGACTTCCTCCATCCCAGGGCAACACCGTCATCCTAGTGATCGTTGACCGGTTCTCTAAGGCTGCCCGGTTTATTCCCCTGCCCAAGCTGCCCTCGGCTAAGGAGACTGCTGAGCTCCTCATGAACCATGTCTTCCGGATATTTGGCATTCCCCTGGACGTGGTCTCTGACCGAGGTCCCCCATTCTCGTCCCGGTTTTGGGGGCCTTCTGCAGGCTTATTGGGGCCACAGCCAGCCTATCGTCAGGGTTCCATCCAGAGTCTAATGGCCAAACGGAACGGATTAATCAGGATCTGGAGACCACCCTGCGGTGTATGGCGGCCAGTAATCCCACGTCTTGGGCCACCTATATCATTTGGGCTGAATATGCCCACAACACCCTCCAGTCTTCAGCCACCGGATTGTCCCCCTTCGAATGCCAGTTCGGTTACAACCCTCCATTATTTCCAGAGGAAGAGGCGCAAGTTAGTGTTCCCTCGGCCCAGCGCTTTGTCCAACGCTGTAGGCGGACCTGGAAGAAGGCCAGGTGTATCCTCCTTCGGACCTCCCAGAGATACCAAAGTCAGGCTAATCGACACCGCCGGACGGCCCCTAGTTTCCGAGCTGGTCAGAGAGTTTGGTTGGCCACTAAGAACCTGCCCCTCCGGGTCGAATCCAAGAAGCTTTCCCAGAGATACATCGGCCCTTTCCGCATTGCTAGAAAGGTTAACCCTGTTTCGTATCGTTTGGTTCTGCCTCGCTCCCTTAGAGTTAACCCCACTTTCCATGTTTCACTCCTTAAACCTGTCTTGTCTTCTCCTTTTGCCCCCCCACGCAGACCCCGCCACCTCCCAGGATCATTGACGGCCAGCCAGCCTACACAGTCCGCCGGATACTGGACTCCCGGAGGGTCCAGAACTCTCTGCAGTATCTGGTGGACTGGGAGGGCTACGGGCCAGAGGAGCGCTCCTGGGTTCCAGCCAGGGACATCCTGGACCCAGGTTTGATCCGAGATTTTCGCACCCTGGGGCCGGGGTGTTCTGGAAGGAACGTCAGGAGTCGTTCCTAGAGGAGGGGGTCCTGTCAGCTTCCTGCCTCCTGTTTGTCTCCCGGGCCTCTAGAGGTCATCTGTGTTCCCCTCTGCCTTAGTTCTTCCTCGTGTGTCCTAATTAGCTTGATCCAGGTCACCTGTGCCTTGTTTCCCCTTGTGTATTTTAGCTGTGTGTTTTCCCCTTGTTTCTCACTTGGTTATTGAGTCCTGGCTATGTGTCTCCTGCTTTGTTCCACCGTGTCTTTCCAAGTAAGGTTTTCTAAGTTATCTTTAGTTTGTTTTTCTCCCCTCGTGGAGTTATTTTGTTTTGCCTCCTGTTTTGTTAACATACCTCTTTCTGAGAAGAACTTTTGTTGGACTATTTGTGAATGGCGAAGAACCTTTGTTTTTACATTAAATCTACTGGCCTGGAGTATTGCCTTGGGTGTTTCATTTGGGTCCTACTACACCTCCTCTGTGGCTAAGGGGTATTACCCCCAGCTCTCCACATCTGAGACCGGAGTTCTAGCACGGCTTGTGACAGAAACTTGTCACAGGAAAGATGTATGTGTGTGTGTGGGAGAGAGATGAACCTGCTCTGTCTGGCCCTCTGACAGCCTGTCTCCACTGCCAGGGGACTTTATCAGTCCTGGCTGATAGATGCAATAATGAGCATAATCCTCAGACAGCCCTGTGTGTGTGTCTTGAAGGATAGACTCTGTGTGTGTGTGTGTGTGTGTGTGTGTGTGTGTGTGTGTGTGTGTACTGAGTGACAGACAGACACAGTAATGGATCCATCCTCAGACACACATTAGAAGATGTATCTAAACTCAGTGTTGACAGACTCTGCTCTGTGGACAGCTCCTGGCTCCCACTTTGGCGCCAAGGGGGGAACACACACATACTCACACACACACGGAGAGTCTATCATTCAAGCCACACACACACCTACTCACGCACATAGATACACACACACGTAGACACACACTGCTGCCTTCCCTCATGTCCACTTCTTTATCCTCTCCTCTAGTTTTTCTCAACACCTAAGATGTTATACCGTAAGTTGGGACATTTCTGTGGAATTGTATTAGTTCTAAATGGATCCACTACATTCTGCAGGTATTATTCCAAAGTAACTAAGTACAGAGTAATTACATATATTATTACTATGGTATAACACTTATGTTATGTAACTTGTGTCCCTAATTCAAACTGAACTTGAATTCAGTGAATGTTTTTGAGGGATTTTAGAAAGTACTATGGTTTTAGAACCCCCCCACCCACTCCACTTTACAGCTTTGAGTCCACAGTCCATACTGCTTTACCAATACAGTGTAACCTTTGGTTTATACAACGACAGAGCCAAGAATGGACTTACTTGGTGTCTTTATAACATTTATTGCCTAAACGGCTTTAAAGACTTCAAATAAAATGTTATTTGTCACATGCTTCATAAACCTAAGATGGGCTCCCGAGTGGCGCAGCGGTCTAAGGCACTGCATCTCAGTGCTTGAGGCGTCACTACAGACACCCCTGTGATTGGGAGTCCCATAGGGCGGCGCACAATTGGCCCAGCGTCGTCCGGGTTTGGCCGGTGTAGGCTGTCATTGTAAATAAGAATTTGTTCTTAACTGACTTGCCTAGTTAAATAAAGGTTAAATTAAATGAAAATAAACAACAGGTGTAAACGAACAGTGAAATGCTTACTTACTGGTCCATTTCCAACGATGCAGAGTTAAAGATTAAAAAATATAATAAAAAATTGTGACACAAGGAATAAATACACAGTGAATAACAAATACAAATAATGAGTGAAAATAACATGGCTATACTGTATATAAGGAGTAGAAAATAGCATGGCTATATACAGGGAGTACCAGTAGCGAGTCGATGTGCAGGGGTACGAGGAAATTGAGGTAGCTATGCACATACAGGTAAAGTGATTAGGCAACAGGATATATAATAGACAGTAGCAGCAGCGTATGTGGTGAGTGTGAAAGTGTGTGAGTGTGTGGCGTCAGTATGCATGTGTGTGTGGGCGTATGTAGTGTGTGTTTGTGTGTGTGTTGGTAGAGTCCAGTGTGTGTGCATAGAGTCAGTGCAAGAGAGTTAGTGCACAAAAGGGTCAATGCAGGTAGTTCGGGTAGCCATTTGAGTAGCTGTTTAGCAGCCTTGTTTAGAAGTCTTATGGGTTGGGGGTAGAAGCTGTTCAGGGTCTTGTTTGTTCCAGACTTGGTGTGTTGGTACCGCTTGCCGTGCGATAGCAGAGAGAACAGTCTGTTGCTTGGGTGGCTGGAGTTTTGGACAATGTTTTGGGCCTTCCTCTGACACCGCCTGGTATAGAGGTCCTGGATGGAAGGGAGCTCGGCCCCAGCGATGTACTGAGCCGCCCGCACTACACTCTGTAGCGCTTTGCGGTCAGATGCCAAGCAGTTGCCATATAAGCGGTGATGCAGCCAGTCAAGATGCTCTTGATGGTGCAGCTGTAGAACTTTTTGAGGATCTGAGGGCCCGTGACAAATCTTTTCAGCCTCCTGAGGGGGAAGAGGCAGTGTTGTGCCCTCTTCACGACTTTGTTGGTGTGTTTGATTTTGACCATGATAGATCCTTAGTGATGTGTAGACCGAGGAACTTGAAGCTCTCGTCGATGTGAATGGGGGCGTGCTCGGACCTCACACACACACATACACATACTACGCTTCAAACACTTGTCTGCTCTTAGAGAAAAGAGCGAGGGAGGAGATGGAGGGGTGGGGGAAGAGGGAGGGAGGGATGGGGGGGACTCCCCAAGTATAAAGTCCCCTTTGTTTTCAAGGGCAGTATCTTTGATTGAAATATTTCCTGACGTTTTCTTCTCCTCCCCGCTCCCCCTCTTTTCCGTGGGAGATGTGGTTGTGAAATGTATCTTTGGCAGAGTGGGACCGACCCAACCGCCACACAGTGTAGCAATCACCACTGAAAACAGAAATCAATGTCTGGCCAGAGAAAAAGCGAGAGGCAGGGCGTGTGTGTCTGTGTGTTCTCTTACTGGACCGTTGAGTATTGATAAGTCTAGTGGTGATTTTCATCTGTCTTGTAAACCAAGAACAGTGTGTATGTCTGCGGCCTAGGGTCAGAAAATATGCAGTGTGTTCGCTTGTGTGTATGTATAGAGGGATATGGTGTCTTTGGACAGATTGCAAGAAATAGCATTAGTGGCATACAGTTGAAGTCGGAAGTTAAAAAACTTGTTTTTCAACTACTCCACAAATTACTTGTTAACAAACTATAGTTTTGGCAAGTCGGTTAGGACATCTACTTTGTGCATGACACAAGTAATTTTTCCAACAATTGTTTACAGACAGATTATTTCACTTATAATTCACTGTATCACAATTCCAGTGGGTCAGAAGTTTACATACACTAAGTTGACTGTGCCTTTAAACAGCTTGGAAAATTCCAGAAAATGATGCCATGGCTTTAGAAGCTTCTGATAGGCTAATTGACATCATTTGAGTCAATTGGAGGTGTCCCTGTGGATGTATTTCAAGGCCTACCTTCAAACTCAGTGCCTCTTTGCTTGACATCATGGGAAAATCAAAAGAAATCAGCCAAGACCTCAGAAACAAAATTGTAGACCTCCACAAGTCTGGTTCATCCCTGGGAGCAATTTCCAAACGCCTGAAGGTACCATGTTCATCTGCACAAACAATAGTACGCAAGTATAAACACCATCCCACTGGCTATAGGGTGAATGCACCTATTTGTAAGTCGCTCTGGATAAGAGCGTCTGCTAAATGACGTAAATGTAAATGTAAATACCGCTCAGGAAGGAGACGCGTTCTGTCTCCTAGAGATGAACGTACTTTGGTGCGAAAGTATCTATTTCCACAGTAAAACGAGTCCTATATCGACATAACCTGAAAGGCCGCTCAGCAAGGAAGAAGCCACTGCTCCAAAACCGCCATAAAAAATCCAGATTACGGTTTGCAACTGCACATGGGGACAAAGATCGTACCTTTTGGAGAAATGTCCTCTGGTCTGATGAAACAAAAATAGAACTGTTTGGCCATAATGACCATTATTATGTTTGGAGGAATAATGGGGTCCTCTCAAGCCAAAGAACACCATCCCAACCGTGAAGCACGGGGGTGGCAGCATCATGCTGTGGGGGTGCTTTGCTACAGGAGGGACTGGTGCACTTCACAAAATAGATAGAAAATTATGTGGATATATTGAAGCAACATCTCAAGACATCAGTCAGGAAGTTAAAGCTTGGTGGCAAATGGGTCTTCCAAATGGACAATGACCCCAAGCATACTTCCAAAGTTGTGGCAAAATGGCTTAAGGACAACAAAGTCAAGGTATTGGAGTGGCCATCACAAAGCCCTGACCTCAATCCTATAGAAAATATGTGGGCAGAACTGAAAAAGCGTGTGCGAGCAAGGAGGCCTACAAACCTGACTCAGTTACACCAGCTCTGTCAGGAGGAACGGGCCAAAATTCACCCAACCTATTGTGGGAAGCTTGTGGAAGGCTACCCGAAACGTTTGACCCAAGTTAAACAATTTAAAGGCAATGCTACTAAATACTAATTGAGTGTATGTAAACTTCTGACCCACTGGGAATGTGATGAAAGAAATAAAAGCTGAAATAAATCATTCTCTCTACTATTATTCTGACATTTCACATTCTTAAAATAAAGTGGTGATCCTAACTGACCTAAGGATGAAATGTCAGGAATTGTGAAAAACTGAGTTTAAATGTATTTGGCTAAGGTGTATGTAAATTTCCGACTTCAACTGTAGGTGTCAAAAGGGGTGGGGTGGGAGGGTAAGGTATGGAGTGAGGTGGGGTTTCCCCAGAGGAAGGCCAGGGGCATTTGGACAGTTTAGTAGAGCTGGTAGACCACAGCACTGTCTTTAAACAGTGTGTGTGTGTGTGTGTGTGTGTGTGTGTGTGTGTGTACATAGATGTGGATCCAATGTACATAGATGTGTGTGGATCAGAGCTCAGTCCTGTGGTCCAGAGAGGTCCGGAGGGGCGTCAGTGGTTTGGTTTTGGGGGGATATGGAGGGTGGGTTGGGGGGTGGCGGTGTACCCCAGCGGGGTAGCAGTGTGGCTGCCGACCCAGGGAGGTGCCCTTCCTCCCTCAGCTCCGCATGGGCGAGAAAGAAAACACTGCTGTGAAATATGTCCTTTTTATAGTTCTTCTTACGACAGGCCAAGGTCATGCTCTGGTTATGGGGGTGTATGTGTGAAATGACCTTACTTTTACCGTTTTATATTCATTTTTGAACCATAAATGTATACTTAAATGTTATTTATTGTAGCACTTCAAATAGTAGAAGCCAGCTTAGTACACCAACGTTTCATCAAGGGTGTGTGAAAAATGGAAATGTGTGACGAGACGTGGGTTGGTAAGAGATGGCAGGATAGAGGGAACACTCACACACATCCTCATTGTCCTCATGTGTAGTCAACAGTACCTTCTGTCATCAACAATAGACTCCATATGTCAGGATTCTGATGTGGATGCGGTGGAGGAGTCAAGCGCAGGACACAGAAGAATAGTCAAAGACGACCTTTACTCAATACTTCGTAAGGTACACACAAAAATAACAGCCTCCCAAAAACACAAGAGGTGTAACAAATACGCGAGTGCGTAAAATACCCACTAAGGCCAAGGACACAGAACCTAAACATGCTAGACAGGCGGACAATAACACACAAAATGCAAACCTAACAAAGGGGAACTTATAGGAGACATAATCAAGACAGAATACGAGACAGGTGCACCAACTAGACATAACCAAACAAACATCGAAAACATCAAGCGGTAGTAGCTAGTACTCCGGGGACGACGAACGCCGAAGCCTGCCCGAGCAAGGAGGAGGAGCAGCCTCGGCGGTCTCCATGACAGTACCCCCCCGGGCCTCGGGGACGGCCAGGAGGACGCGGAGCAGGGCGCGTAGGATGACTCCGGTGGAGGGAGGGAGGGATCTAAAATGTCCCTCCTAGGCACCCAGCACCGTTCCTCCGGTCCGTACCCCTCCCACTCCACGAGATACTGCAGACCCCCCATCCGACGTCTCGAATCTACGATGGACTGGACTGAGTACGCCAGAGCCCCCTCGATGTCCAGTGGGGGCGGAGGAGTCTCCCGTATCTCACTGTCCTGGAGTGGACCAGCTACCACCGGCCTGAGGAGAGACACATGGAACGAGGGGTTAATGCGATAATCATTAGGCAATTGTAACCTGTAACAAACCTTGTTCAATCTCCTCAGGACTTTAAATTGCCCCACAAACCGCCGACCCAGCTTCCGGCAGGGCTGGTCGAAGGGGCAGGTTTCGAGTCGAGAGCCAGACCCGGTCTCCTGGTGCATACACCGGAGCCTCACTGCGGTGGCGATCGGCGCTCGCCTTTTGCCGCCTGATGGCACGCTGCAAATGAACGTGCGCAGCATTCCACGTCTCCTCCGAGCGCCGAAACCACTCGTCCACCGCAGGGGCCTCGATCTGGCTCTGATGCCAAGGTGCCAGAACCGGCTGGTAACCTAACACACACTGGAAAGGTGTCAGGTTAGTAGATGAATGACGGAGGGAGTTCTGGGCTATCTCTGCCCAGGGAATATATCCCGACCACTCCCCCTGCCGGTCCTGGCAATATGATCTCAGAAACCTACCCACATCCTGGTTCACTCTCTCCACCTGCCCATTACTCTCAGGGTGGAAACCCGAGGTAAGGCTAACCGAGACCCCTAAGCGTTCCATGAACGCCCTCCAGACTCTAGAGGTGAATTGGGGACCCCGATCAGACACTATATCCTCGGGTACCCCGTAGTGCCGGAAGACGTGGGTAAACAAAGCCTCAGCAGTCTGTAGGGCAGTAGGCAGACCCGGCATTGGGATGAGACGACAGGCTTTAGAGAACCGATCCACAACGACCAGAATGGTGGTATTCCCCTGGGAGGGGGGAAGGTCCGTGACAAAGTCTACCGAGAGGTGAGACCACGGCCGTTGTGGAACGGGTAGTGGTTGTAACTTCCCCCTGGGCAGGTGTCTAGGCGCCTTACACTGAGCGCACACCGAGCAGGAGGAGACATAAACCCTCACGTCCCTAGCCAATGTTGGCCACCAGTACTTGTCACTAAGGCAGCGCACTGTCCGGCCGATACCAGGATGTCCAGAGGAGGGTGACGTATGAGCCCAATATATGAGACGATCACGAATCTAGAGCGGAACGTACGTCTGCCCCACCGGACATTCTGGAGGAGTAGGGTCGGTGCGTAACGCCCGCTCGATCTCCGCATCGACCTCCCACACCACCGGTGCCACCAGACAAGACTCTGGCAGTATGGGCGTGGGCTCAATGGACCTCTCCTCCGCATCATATCGCCGGGACAGGGCGTCTGCCTTACCGTTCTGGGACCCTGGGATGTACGTGAGCTTAAACACAAACCGGGCCAGGAACATGTTCCACCTAGCCTGACGAGGGTTCAGTCTCCTAGCTGCCCGGATGTACTCCAGGTTACGATGGTCAGTCAGAATGAGAAAAGGGTGTTGAGCCCCCTCAAGCCAATGCCTCCACACCTTTCGGGCTTGAACCACGGCGAGCAGCTCCCTGTCCCCCACGTCATAATTACGTTCCGCTGGGCTGAGCTTCTTAGAGTAAAAAGCGCAGGGCCGGAGTTTAGGGGGGGTGCCTGAGCGTTGAGACAGTACAGCCCCAATACCGGCCTCTGACGCGTCCACCTCCACCTGGAACGCTAAAGCGGGATCCGGATGCGCCAGCACAGGAGCAGAGGTGAACAGGTCCTTCAGTTTACTAAACGCCCTGTCCGCCTCAGCTGACCACTGCAAACGCACCGGGCCCCCCTTAAGCAGGGAGGTGATGGGAGCTGCCACCTGTCCAAAACCCCGGATAAACCTCCGGTAGTAATTGGCAAAACCCAAAAACCGCTGCACTTCCTTAACCGTGGTTGGAGTCTGCCAATTACGCACGGCTGAAACACGGTCAATCTCCATCTTCACCCCTGACGCGGACAATCGATGGCCCAGGAAGGAGATGGACTCCTGGAAAAACAGACATTTCTCTGCCTTGACATACAAGTCATGCTCCAACAGCCTACCAACACTCGACGCACCAGGGCTACATGCTCGGCTCGTGTAGAAGAGTAAACTAGTATGTCGTCAATATACACTACTACACCCTGCCCATGCAAATCCCGGAAGATCTCATCCACAAAGGATTGGAAGACTGAAGGAGCATTCATTAACCCGTATGGCATGACGAGATACTCGTAGTGACCCGAGGTGGTACTAAATGCTGTCTTCCATTCATCTCCCTCCCTAATACGGACCAAGTTGTAGGCGCTCCTGAGATCCAGTTTTGTGAAGAAACGCGCTCTGTGTAATGATTCCGTCATACTCGCAATCAGAGGGAGTGGATAACTGTATTTCACAGTGATCTGATTGAGACTACGGTAATCAATACACGGGCGCAACCCTCCATCCTTCTTCTTCACAAAAAAGAAACTCGAGGACGCAGGGGAAGTGGAGGGCCGTATGTATCCCTGTCTCAGAGACTCGGCTATGTATGTCTCCATAGCCACCTTCTCCTCTTGAGACAGAGGATACACATGACTATGTGGAAGTGCAGCACCTGCCTGGAGGTCTATCGCACAATCCCCCTGTCTATGAGGTGGCAATCGCGTCGCCCTAGTCTTGCTGAACACTAGTGCCAAATCATCATACTCAGGAGGAATGTGTAGTGCGGGCAATAACACACAAAATGCAAACCTAACAAAGGGGAACTTATAGGAGACATAATCAAGACAGAATACGAGACAGGTGCACCAACTAGACATAACCAAACAAAATGCAAACCTAACAAAGGGGAACTTATAGGAGACATAATCAAGACAGAATACGAGACAGGTGCACCAACTAGACATAACCAAACGAACATCGAAAACATCAAGCGGTAGTAGCTAGTACTCCGGGGACGACGAACGCCGAAGCCTGCCCGAGCAAGGAGGAGGAGCAGCCTCGGCGGTCTCCGTGACACCACACAGTCATCCAAGTCACTGTTTCCATTCCCACCACTCAACAACAGTAGCTAGGCTATAGGCTAGCATGTGTCATTGTGGATAAAATAACCAATTCACAGTGTGGGGAAAAACAAGCCGTTACTGTGTCAACCATGTGTTCTCATGTCTTGCTCTGGATAAGTCAACACAATGGTTTTCAGATGATAGTTGAAACAATAGTTCCATGCTGTTAGTTATATGCTGAGTAAATCTATAACGGCAGTAAGGCTATAATTGTGTAGCTCAGTCTAGTGGTAAACTAATCTCTTTGGATGCATGAGAACAACAATACGTTGTCATTTGTTAAAGTGAAACACTTCTGTCCTTGTTTTAGCCCCTCTGGGTTTAGCCGCAGTCACACACTAGCTGAAGCAAGCATGTACTTTTTACCCGGAGAGAAAAATCTGAGGTTTTCAGAAATTGTGTTGAGTTCTATTCAGGAAAGACGTGACATGGACCACCTGTTTGTGGCCGGGCCTCTTTAATTACATCCATATTTCTGTAAACACACACCAGTCCATATTTTTTACAAAAGCATAGTTGTGTGTGTGTGTTGGTGGTGATTTCTGTGAAACAAGGCGAGCAGCGGTGGCTGGTGTGTGTGTGTGTGTGTGTATGTGGAGGACTGTTACCAGGCCAACCCAAACCAGAGGAGTGTGAAAACAATTTGGAGGGATTCCGCGGGCAGCACTCTGAAACCAACCGGCGGCTACACCGCAACAAAGGCAGCCTCCGGCGGGCCAATGAGATTGCGTGTGTGTGGACAGAGAGTGTGTGTGGACAGTATGTTTGTGTGTGTCGACACTGAGAGTATGCTTGTGCACGTGTTTGTGAGTCAAATGTTTATGTAAGTACATGAAGGGTGTGTGTGTGTGGGTAGTGAATAGTTGTTTGTTTATGGAGAGAGTAGCATGTGTGTTTGTGTGTACTATGCCCAGTATTGTAATTGTGCCTTGAAGATGTGGCTCGCTGTATTTAGGCAGAGTGCAGACTGTGCAGAACGCAAGAGGGAGTTGACAACGGAAGTACAAACTGTAGTAGTGTGTTTGTCTGAATGTATGTCATCATGCATAGATTTGTGTGCATGTGCTTTTGTATCGTGTGTGTGTTTCTGTGTGTGTGTGTGTAGATGACTGGAGCAGAGCAGAGATGGTTAGTACCAGGGCGTGGCCAGCAGAGAGAAAATATCCCTGCCGACCGCGGGAATGATTCCCCCCTGCACCACACCCTCTGGGGCCAAGAGATGCCTGCACCACCCGCCTCTGCGCTCTCTCTCTCTCTCTCTCTCTCTCTCTCTCTCTCTCTCTGTGTGTTTCTGTCTCTCTATCTTTCCATCTATTGCTCTGTGTGTCTCTCTGTCCACAACTCTCTCTCTCCATATATTTCCTAGTCTCTCGCTCTCCCTCTTCATTTATTTCTCAATCTCTCTGTCTCCCATCCATATATCATGTACATACTTACCTCTCTCCTCTCTCTGTATTTACTCTCATCTCTGTTGGGGAGTTTCCTCATACTGTGACCACAAAGGATAGGATTGCTGGGACAATCCGCATCAGTGTGGGACAGGAGGATGCAGACAGTAATAAGGATGCAATTGCAGAGTGATTATGGTGTGTGTGTGTGTGTGTGTGTGCGTGCGAATGCTTGTTTGTATACATTATCACAGTATTTGTATATATTCGGTGAAATAATATCATATTCTCTGGTTTGCGGGGTTAGGGGCATGCATTCCTGTGTGTCTGAGTGGTTGGTGTTTGGTGGGTTGAGCTGAGCTGGTCTGGTCTGATATGTCTGTGGGCTATGCAGAACACAAAGCGATGGGCAGCCCTGGTCTGCCTCGCAGCACATTCCAGTCCCAGGAATAGTATGAAATAAACCCTATCCAACCAGACCAGCAGCCACACTGGAAGATGATTAAGGTCCTCTCTTCTCAACTTTCTCCTCTTCTCTTTCTCCCTCTCTCCTTCTCCCGCTGTTTCCTGCTCACAAACCCACTAATCATGGCCAGTCTGGAGTGTTTGCCCAGTAGTAGTGACAGCAGCGCCAAATATTCTTAAAGAATGTTAAGTTAATGGTAAACTGGATATGTAGCACTTTTTCTATAAATACATTTGTCACAATGTGCTTAAAAGCAAGCCAGGCCTCCATTGATTGGATAGAGGGATAACTTGACAGAGGGGAGGTATAGAAGATAGAATAGAACAGTATGACGAGGGAAAGAAAGGGGTATAAAGGGGGCCTATATGGTTGAACGTGCTAAACTAGTCTCTCTTCACAGCCACTGTACCTCCACCACAGAGTGCTATACAGACTATAGAATGTGTTAGGAGCAGAAGGACATTGTGTGCGTGCCGGAGCGTTGTGGAGCGTGCTGTCTGCCCTAGTCTCTGGCACCGGTCCCCTGAAACACGTTAGCGAGACCTTTCTCAGCGGCCCGTCTGGCTGAACGATATTATTGGCTTCTGTAATTTGTTTCCAAAATTCATTTCTGCCAATTTCCTCCCGCTTTCTTTCTCTCCACTCACCTTGCTTACGCCTCTGAGGTAAAGTCTGGCGTTTTTCAGGGAACTTTCAGATGCTCTTTTCCTGCTTGACCTTTTGTGAAGGGAAATGTTGGAAAGCGGCACACGGTCATTATTTTCTAAATGGTGTGTTGCTGTATTTGCGTTCCCCATCATGGCCGTGCTGCCGCTTCTGAGACGTGTGTGTGAGATTGGGTTCCAGGAAGCATTTGGACCTCATTGTTGGGACTCGAGACGGGTAGGTAGACACCGCAGTTGGGCCAGGGTTAGGCTGGCGGTTCTGACAGTTCTCCCAGGTTTGGGAAAGACACAGAGGCTCTATTGTAGCAGTAGTCTCAGCTGGAGTCTGACTGCTGAATGGGTCAAACGGGGTGGTTCTGCCACGGTCACACAATGGTCTAGAATCACGTCAAGACCCCTCCCCATCTCCAGCCTGCAATGTGTGTACCAAACATGGCGGAGTTGGCATTCTCCAGGTTGGTCATAGAGTCATAGAGCCTCTGTGTCTGGACCAGTTTGTAACTGAAAGCCTTCCCATAGTAGTCTATGATCAAGCGAGACTGGAGTTCAGTCCATTTGGCTGTGTTTATTTAGCTTAGGCCCATGCCTTGTTGGTCTATGCGATAATGCAGCCCTGTCCTGACACATACGAAACATATTGTTCAGACGTCCCACAGGCAGACAAAGGCCTGAGTGTGGACTGGACTTATCTCTGGGCATCTGACACAGAGACCCCGACCCTGTGTATCCACTTCAACCCCCTCCCATACACACACAGCCCCCAGTGAGGGACAGTCCCTCCCTGTCTGAGAGGAATTATTAAAGCCTCCACAGTCTGCGTTGACTCTACCTCTCCGGCCATCAGGCTCAGGCCACCCCCAGATGGACTGATAGACTGCTTTATTAACTGGACCAGCTGCTGAGAGACAGCCAGGCCAGGGGAAGGGACACATAGATACACACACAGTCGGTTATACACACACACACTTTCTCTCTCTCTCTACACACACACACACACACACATAAGCACTCTAACAAAGACACATCATTTATCACACATTAACTTTTCCCTTGGACAGACACACACACAGTCAGTAGCCGTTTCATTAGCAGCTGTCCCAACACTCGTGTCTCCCACTAAGAACTATTTCGCTGTGGTTCCAGTCTCCGTCTCTCTCTCCAGCGCTGCCTGTGAGTAGGAGGGGGTTGGATGGGACTATAACCACTGCCTCCCCCTCCTATTGGGAGTGTAATTTGCTTGATCATGCAGCGGTTTACCAGAGGGGTTACTGGCTTAGACGCCACGACTTTCTGGGATTACAGCCCAGTGTTTACACAGCCGCGTGAACATAACCCCAACCTCCACCCACCCCTCATACAGCTGCTGTGTGTGCACTTAAAGAGAGCATAGAGGAGCTAGAAAGGTAACTAGTCTCTGACACCTGAATATGTGTTTGTCTGTATATGTGCTGCAACCCAAGTCCCCTGTTCCACCGACAATTGCCTAGCTTGTATACTTTCCTTTCCTCTCCTCTCCTCTCTCTCTCTCTCTCTCTCTCTCTCTCTCTCTCTCTCTCTCCTCTCCTCTCCTCTCCTCTCCTCTCCTCTCCTCTCCTCTCCTCTCCTCTCTCTGTCCACTCCTCTCCCCTCATCTCCTCTCTCTGTCCTCTCCTCTCTCTGTCCCCTCCTCTCCTCTCTCTGTCCCCTCCTCTCCTCTCTCTGTCCTCTCCTCTCCTCTCTCTGTCCCCTCCTCTCCTCTCCTCTCCTCTCTCTGTCCCCTCCTCTCCTCTCCTCTCTCTGTCCACTCCTCTCCCCTCCTCTCCTCTCTCTGTCCCCTCCTCTCCTCTCTCTGTCCCCTCCTCTCCTCTCTCTGTCCCCTCCTCTCCTCTCTCTGTCCTCTCCTCTCCTCTCTCTGTCCCCTCCTCTCCTCTCTCTGTCCCCTCCTCTCCTCTCCTCTCTCTGTCCACTCCTCTCCCCTCCTCTCCTCTCTCTGTCCCCTCCTCTCCTCTCTTCTCTCTGTCCACTCTCCTCCTCTCCTCTCCTGTCCTCTCCTCTCCTCTCCTCTCTCAACCCTCCATTCCCACATTGCCAGCCTCTACGTTTAGTTTTTAGATTAACACAATGCTGTTGTGGCCGTTTAGTCTGGACCACACTCAGACCCACATCAAACACACTTCACATCACAGAGCTGCGTGGCCGGTCCCTGGCAAGCGAAGCAGTTTAGCGGCGGTATTTATAAGAGTGGGAAGCAAGGCAGAAGCCTCCCGCATGGTCTGGGGACACAGGGGAATGCAGGCGCTCTGTGAGGCCTGTGTGTATTTTGACTACGGCCCCCTGAAGCTCTAAAGAGCACCCGCTCTCTTCTCTTAGAGGGGAAGCCGAGCGGACAATCTCTGCTTTTTAGAAAAGGCGATAGGACCATTCTCCTCTGGGTAAATGTTATCGACATGCTGACATTTGTTTGGCTGTTTTTTGTGTTGCTGGCGGAGTGTACAGTGTTGCCGTCAAACTTCTTCGAGCCCACACCATACACATCAATACACACTGTCATGAACACACCCACACACACACCTACTCACCAATACGGTACAAATGTCCTCATAAAATGAACATCTGCAAACATATTTGATGTAGGTTAATATGACAATGTTGGTGATGATGATGACGGTGATGCTGTGGTATTGGGTTAGCGTTACAGCTGGCGACTGTTTGCTGCTGTTTCCTCTACAGAGTGGCCCACGGTAAAACGGATGCTCTGTTAAGTCTAGAAGGTTCCGCTTTGTTACTTTGTTGATCAAATAAAATTAGGAGATGACCTGACTCTCTGATGCTATAACCCCATCTTTTACAATGTAAATGTTTATCAAGTCCTGTTAAAATGTCCCTGTTAACCCTTTTTCACAGACAAAAAGGTTCTGGTTGTCTGGATGAAAAATGTCTGCCACAGCTTTTATATTGCCACGTGATCACCCATGTATTTCTGTGTGGGGAGTAGCAGCAGCAGCTGAAGTGGTTGGGGCTTGGGTCTGTCACATTAGGACTGATTTGTAGAAGGAAACCCAACTGTCAATCAATGCTTGATTCTAACAAAGGGGAGGGGTTTGTAAGGAAGAGTTTTGCATCTTGGATTCTGTGTACGCTTTACTTTGGCTAGTTCTCGCTCCTTTCATTCTCTCTCTTTTTCTCTCTCTCACACACACACAATTCTCTCCCTATCTAACACACTCCCATACTTTCCCATTCTTTCAATCATGCGGACACACACGCACTTTAACTCTTATCCATACACGCACACGCTCACAGAGATCTGATGTGTCAGTCACCCTGGTGTCTCCACCAACTCCAGTGTCTGTTCAGCTGCTGAGCAGTGAAGTGTGGACAGAGGCTCCTCTCTATCTCTCTCTCTCTCTCTCTCTCTCTCTCTCTCTCTCTCTCTCTCTCTCTCTCTCTCTCTCTCTCTCTCTCTCTCTCTCTCTCTCAAATCAATTCAATTCATTTCAATTTAAGGGCTTTATTGGCATGGGAAACGTATGTTAACATTGCCAAAGCAAGTGAAGTAGATAGTAAACAAAAGTGAAATAAACAATAAATATTAACAGTAAACATTACACTCAGAAGTTCTAAAAGAATAAAGACATTTCAAATGTCATATTATGTCTATATACAGTGTTGTAACAATGTGCAAATAGTTAAAGTACAAATGGGAAAATAAATAAACATAAATATGGGTTGTATTTACGGTGGTGTTTGTTCTTCCTTTTCTTGTGGCAACAGGTCACAAATCTTGCTGCTGTGATGGCACACTGTGGTTTTTCACCCAGTAGATAAGGGAGTTTATCAAAATTGGGTTTGTTTTCGAATTCTTTGTGGATCTCTGTAATCTGAGGGAAATATGTGTCTCTAATATGGTCATACATTTGGCAGGAGGTTAGGAAGTGCAGCTCAGTTTCCACCTCATTTTGTGGGCAGTGTGCACATAGCCTGTCTTCTCTTGAGAGCCAGGTCTGCCTACGGCGGCCTTTCTCAATAGAAAGGCTATGCTCACTGAGTCTGTACATAGTCAAAGTTTTCCTTAATTTAGGGTCAGTCACAGTGGTCAGGTATTCTGCCACTATGTACTCTCTGTTTAGGGCCAAATAGCATTCTAGTTTGCTCTGTTTTTTTGTTAATTCAATGTGTCAAGTAATTCTCTTTTTGTTTTCTCATGATTTGGTTGGGTCTAATTGTGTTGTTGTTGTTGTCCTGGGGCTCTGTGGAGTCTGTTTGTGTTTGTGAACAGAGCCCCAGGACCAGCTTACTTAGGAGACTCTTCTCCAAGTTCATCTCTCTGTAGGTGATGGCTTTGTTATGGAAGGTTTGGGAATCGCTTCCTTTAAAGTGGTTATAGAATTTAATGGCTCTTTTCTGGATTTTAATAATTAGCGGGTATCAGCCTAATTCTGCTCTACATACATTATTTTGTGTTTTTCGTTGTACACAGAGGATATTTTTGCAGAATTTTGTGAATTATTGGTTGGTGAGCGGACCCCAGACCTCACAACCATAAAGGGCAATGGGTTCTATAACTGATTCAAGTATTTTTAGCCAGATCCTAATTGGTATGTCGAATTTTATGTTCCTTTTGATGGCATAGAAGGCCCTTCTTGCCTTGTCTCACAGATCGTTCACAGCTTTGTGGAAGTTACCTGTGGCGCTGATGTTTAGGCCGAGGTATGTGTCGTTTTTTGAGTGCTCTAGGGCAACAGTGTCTAGATGGAATTTATATTTGTGGTCCTGGCAACTGGACCTTTTATGGAGCACCATTATTTTTGTCTTACTGAGATTCTCTCTCTCTCTCGCTCTCACTCTCACTCTCACTCTCACTGATACCTGAGTCTCCCAATCAGAGTAGTGACAGATAGACAGTGTCCAGCCTGGATTAGCCCTGTCGCTACCGCACAGCACAGGATTAACCACAGAGACCCACACACACACCCATGGCTACACACACACTCCATCTATAGAGACATGGACAAACTTTTATGTATGTACTCAAACACACACAATATTTACATAATCAATACATACATAAATGATCAACCTAAACTCTAGCCTGTATTCTGCTGTGTCTGTGCATACATTTGTGTTTATATATGAATGAGAGAGTTCTTAAGTCAGCATTTCCTCAGGGCATGTCACTATAACCATCCTCTTTTATGTGTGATTGTAAAAGATCTGAGGGTGTTGGTTGTGTGTATGTGTTTGTGTGTGCGTGTGCAGGCCCAGCTCTCCTCCGTGTTACCCAAATGGAAACCCAACAGCAGCCAGTGCTCAGTCAGGACAATAAGACACTGCTCCCTGTTTAACTGGCCCACATTTACTGGAGCTTTACTGGCACTTTGCTCCTGGTTCACACAGGCTTTTCTGTTGAGTCTATTTAACCAGTTCTGTCTCTTTTTGGTGGTTGATTTTGGTTGATTTGGTTATTTTTACACTGGCTTGCCTGTGGGGATCATTTAGGAAGGCTAGACAAAAAAGCCAGAGGCCACAGGCGGAAAAACAGGCCTGTTTATAAGGCCCCTCAACTAACACACACTCAGCCTTGATACACTGTGCCCTAGCAACAATGACGCTCTACATACTCGATCATGTAGGTCACACACACACTGCACCTGACCGTGCACAGCACATCAGATACGGCCCCCTGGCCTACACACATTGGAACTCACCTCCCACACAATACACACTGAACCTTTCAGACGGAGCCCTGCACACAAAAAGCCAGCACACACACACACACACACTTCAGCCAGGACTTTGTAAGCCCTAGACGATTACCCAGCTGATTGGAGTCCCTCTCCGGAGTCTTTAAACACACACACTCTTTTAGAGTACTCACCACCCCCCCTACACACACACACAGCCCTCTCCTTTCTCATGGAGATAAGGACGTCTCATTGTTGGGAGACAACGGTCCGCTATTATCTTATCAAAGAGCCAATCCAATGTGGAGGAGGGGGAGAAAGGGGAGGGGGGTTTCTTTGTGATGCAACAGGTGCCGTTGTAATTCAATTTGTCTACGGGAGGGTTTGGAAGCCGTCCTGAACTTAATTGTACCGAGGGTCACGGTCCTCTCCGCTGTACTGTACATAATAGCAATGTGTAACAGTATGCTAACCACAGCATCGGCACAATGTAAATCTAGGATAACCTTGACTCATATGTACATATTGCTAACTTTAGCAGACAGGCAACTCTGACCTTAGCTTGAGCACAGTGCTAATCAAATCAAATTGTATTGGTCACATACACATATTTAGCAGATGTTATTGCAGGTGTAGCGAAATGCTTGTGTTCCTAGCTCCAACAGTGCAGTAGTATCTAACAATTCAATCTTAACCTATATTATGAACAGTGTTATCCATAGCTAACACCACGAGAGAGCATTTGGCTCCGATTCACCTCAGCCTATTGGTCACCACTAAATGACAGAACATCTCTAAACCACAACTCGGAGATGGAGATAAGAGGAGGGACTGTCTATCCTCCATCACAGATGAGGAATCCCAAGATGATGACGTGTGGGAGTTCTGTTCATGTGAATGTGTACCTGGTAATAACGTGTTAATCACCGCTATCTCTCTGTCTGGCCCTTTTCAGATAAAGAATCCAAGGACAAGAAAGTGTCTGCGGCAGGGGCAGTCAAGGAGACAGTGGAAGAGCCTGTGGAAGAGCCTGTGGAAGAGCCTGTGAAAGAGCCTGTGAAAGAAGTGAAGAAAGAAAAGAAGGAGTCCTCTAAGGAAAAGAAGTCCACCAAGGAGCCCAAAGAGCCCAAGGACCCTGGGAAAGAGTCAAAAAAGGAGTCTTCAAAAGACTCCAAGGAAAAGAAGGAGTCCACCAAGGAGTCAAAGAAGGAGTCTTCTAAGGAGGCCAGCAAAGAGTCTTTGAAGGAGCCCGGGAAGGAGAAAGTGTCAAGAAAGTCATCTGTGAAGGTCAAGGAGAAAAAGAAAGAGACAGAGGCTGCTGCTGGAGAGGGCTGATAAAGTCATGCAATAAATACATTGTTACACACATACACACACAGTCTCACATACACACTCATATTCATGACAAACACACTTCTATCAGGGCTGATGCTGGTCCATAGTCAGGACTTCTGGTGTCTGTGTTGGGTGAAGGTGCGGTGCTGAAGATGAGGCCCAGTCAGAAACTCTAGTAGAACAGCCAAGGAGTCGGATGTGCGACATCAAAGCCCTTCCCCTCCCTTCCTTCCAGTGGCAGCGTCTCGCAGTGGAACCCACAGCCCTGTGCGTCGGTAAGCCCTAACCACCCCGCCTACACACGGGCACTCTGACATCTATCCCGCCCTCTCGCCCCCTCGTGTGGCACCATGCCTTGCCAAAGCCACCCCCGCCTCAAGCTAAGAATAACCCCTGCGTTCCGTCCGTCCCTCCGTATGTCCCTCCGTCTGTCCCTCCGTATGTCCCCTCGGGTAAAACAAGGCCACTTTCACCCCCCATCAGCAGCTTTCAGCGCACAGAAGCAGGAAAACCATCAAACTGAGACAATAGCAGAGAAACGAAAAGGGAAGGGAATTCATGCAGCCCTCATGATCGTTTGTGAGGACTTGCAGGAACATACTCAATCTCACACACACCTGAATCCACAAACACATGCACATAAGAATACAAACATGCACAACTATACACGTAAAAACACTAGCTAGCACCTGCTCGTATTCTGCAACACACAGCCCTACAAGCGTTACAGTGTTTCCAGCCAGCCTCTGAGACCATAGACCACCTTCTGTTAGAGGATCGCTGTGCCAGCCTGACCAATGACAATCCAAACAGCTCTTTATGTCGCTATTGTACTGTACCTGTACGTGCTGTATGTGTGTGTTGTCTGTATGTGTCTTGATGAATTTAGACATGTATCGTTTCCTAACTCAGCTTAATGAATGTATTATAGCAAAGTTTTTGTACCATTATCAGCTTGTCTGATGCACCAGGTACATGTTCTATGCCTGATTTTTATAGACAAAGCAGGGTGATTCAAGTTAGTGCTACGACACTGTTGTTGTTTAATGTATCTCCTTAATCTCCCTCCGAATGTATGTCTTTCTCTATCCCTTTAAGTCTGTCTTGTTTCAGTCCTTGCTTACTGAGTATGTGGGACAGTGTATATGTTAGAGTATATAGGAATGGTCACTGTTAAAATGGCTTTGCCCTTGGCCAGTGGCTTTAGGTTTGTTTTTTCCTTACTGTAGTGTAAAAGGTCTGTGCAAATCTCCCCGATCTCGGCACAAGGTCGATTTAAGATTGAGTAACTGAGAGACTCGCTGTTTAATTTGGCACGGGTCGTTTGTAGATGTTGCGTTAAAGCCACGTTGTGGAAGTAGATGGGGTTGGAATCCGGCGGACTCTCCTCTCAGGTCTCTGTTATGTTATGTCTGTTTGACGTCAGTGGGTTCTCTTTTTTTGTATTCTCCTCAATAACTTTTGTCTTTGACTAAACACGCTCGTGTTTCACAACATGAATGTTGTACAGGACAAGTTCAAGTGCAAAAAGTTATTGAACTAGGACCAAACATTGTTACATGCCCCACTGTAAAAAACGAACAGTGCCACAGTTTTGAGAGAATGTAATAAAAAGCCCTTTGGATTAGACTTTTAGAAACAAATGGGTTGGTGTCATTTTATTAGAGAAGCTGTCTTGTGAGAGGCTTAGGAGAGAATGTACAGTACCAGTCAAAAGTTTGGACACACCTACTCATTCCAGGGTTTTTCTTTATTTCTACTATTTTCTACATTGTAGAATAATAGTGAAGATATCAAAACTATGAAATAACACATATGGAATCATGTAGTAGCCCAAAAAGTGTTAAACAAATCAAAATATACAGTGGGGAAAAAAAGTATTTAGTCAGCCACCAATTGTGCATGTTCTCCCACTTAAAAAGATGAGAGAGGCCTGTAATTTTCATCATAGGTACACGTCAACTATAACAGACAAATTGAGAATTTTTTTTCCAGAAAATCACATTGTAGGATTTTTAATGAATTTATTTGCAAATTATGGTGGAAAATAAGTATTTGGTCACCTACAAACAAGCAAGATTTCTGGCTCTCACAGACCTATAACTTCTTCTTTAAGAGGCTCCTCTGTCCTCCACTCGTTACCTGTATTAATGGCACCTGTTTGAACTTGTTATCAGTATAAAAGACACCTGTCCACAACCTCAAACAGTCACACTCCAAACTCCACTATGACCAAGACCAAAGAGCTGTCAAAGGAAACCAGAAACAAAATTGTAGACCTGCACCAGGCTGGGAAGACTGAATCTGCAATAGGTAAGCAGCTTGGTTTGAAGAAATCAACTGTGGGAGCAATTATTAGGAAATGGAAGACATACAAGACCACTGATAATCTCCCCTCGATCTGGGGCTCCACGCAAGATCTCACCCCGTGGGGTCAAAATGATCACAAGAACGGTGAGCAAAAATCCCAGAACCACACGGGGGGACCTAGTGAATGACCTGCAGAGAGCTGGGACCAAAGTAACAAAGCCTACCATCAGTAACACACTACGTCGCCAGGGACTCAAATCCTGCAGTGTCCCCCTGCTTAAGCCAGTACATGTCCAGGCCCGTCTGAAGTTTGCTAGAGTGCATTTGGATGATCCAGAAGAGGATTGGGAGAATGTCATATGGTCAGATGAAACCAAAATATAACTTTTTTGGTAAAAACTCAACTCGTCGTGTTTGGAGGACAAAGAATGCTGAGTTGCATCCAAAGAACACCATACCTACTGTGAAGCATGGGGGTGGAAACATCATGCTTTGGGGCTGTTTTTCTGCAAAGGGACCAGGACGACTGATCCGTGTAAAGGAAAGAATGAATGGGGCCATGTATCGTGAGATTTTGAGTGAAAACCTCCTTCCATCAGCAAGGGCATTGAAGATGAAACGTGGCTGGGTCTTTCAGCATGACAATGATCCCAAACACACCGCCCGGGCAACGAAGGAGTGGCTTCGTAAGAAGCATTTCAATGTCCTGGAGTGGCCTAGCCAGTCTCCAGATCTCAACCCCATAGAAAATCTTTGGAGGGGAGTTGAAAGTCTGTGTTGCCCAGCGACAGCCCCAAAACATCACTGCTCTAGAGGAGATATGCATGGAGGAATGGGCCAAAATACCAGCAACAGTGTGTGAAAACCTTGTGAAGACTTACAGAAAACGTTTGACCTGTGTCATTGCCAACAAAGGGTATATAACAAAGTATTGAAAAACTTTTGTTATTGACCAAATACTTATTTTCCACCATAATTTGCAAATAAATTCATTCAAAATCCTACAATGTGATTTTCTGGATTTTTTTTCCTCATTTTGTCTGTCATAGTTGACGTGTACCTATGATGAAAATTACAGGCCTCTCTCATCTTTTTAAGTGGGAGAACTTGCACAAATGGTGGCTGACTAAATACTTTTTTTCCCCACTGTATTTTATATTTGAGGTTCTTCAAAGTAGCCACCATTAGCCTTGATGACAGCTTTGCACACTCTTGGCATTCCCTCAACCAGCTTCACCTGGAATGCTTTTCCAACAGTCTTGAAGGAGTTCCCACATATGCTGACCACTTGTTGGTTGCTTTTCCTTCACCCTGTGGTCCAACTCATCCCAAACCATCTCAATTGGGTTGAGGTCGGGTAATTGTGGAGGCCAGGTCATCCGATGCAGCACTCCATCACTCTCCTTGGTCAAATAGCCCTTACACAGCCTGGAGGTGTGTTTTGGGTCATTGTCCTGTTGAAAAACAAATGATAGTCCCACTAAGCCCAAACCAGATGGGATGGCGTATCGCTGCAG
The DNA here is from genome assembly GCF_020615455.1 of Coregonus clupeaformis. Classification (NCBI taxonomy): domain Eukaryota; kingdom Metazoa; phylum Chordata; class Actinopteri; order Salmoniformes; family Salmonidae; genus Coregonus; species Coregonus clupeaformis. The sequence continues at coordinate 67,331,968 of NC_059198.1, forward strand.
AATGCTGTGGTAGCCATGCTGGTTAAGTGTGCCTTGAATTCTAAATAAATCACTGACAGTGTCACCAGCAAAGCACCCACACACCATCACACCTCCTCCTCCATGCTTCACGGTGAGAACCACACATACGGAGATCATCCGTTCACCTACTCTGCATCTCACAAAAACACGGCAGTTGGAACCATAAATCTCAAATTTGGACTCATCAGACCAAAGGACAAATCTCCACCGGTCTAATGTCCATTGCTCGTGTTTCTTGGCCCAAGCAAGTCTCTTCTTATTATTGGTGTCCTTTAGTAGTGGTTACTTTGCAGCAATTCGACCATGAAGGCCTGATTCACGCAGTCTCCTCTGAACAGTTGATGTTGAGATGTGTCTGTTACTTGAACTCTGTGAAGCATTTATTTGGCCTGCAATCTGAGGTGCAGTTAACTCTAATGAACTTATCCTCTGCAGCATAGGTACTAACTCTGGGTCTTCCTTTCCTATGGCGGTCCTCATGAGAGCTAGTTTCATCATAACGCTTGATGGTTTTTTCGACTGCACTTGAAGAAACTTTCAAAGTTCTTGAAATTTTACGGATTGACTGACCTTCATGTCTTAAAGTAATGATGGACTGTTGTTTCTCTTTGCTTATTTGAGCTGTTCTTGCCATAATATGGACTTGGTCTTTTACCAAATAAGGCTATCTTCTGTATACCACCCCTACCTTGTCACAACACAACTGATTGGCTCAAACGCATTAAGAAGGAAATAAATTCCACAAATTAACTTTTAAGAAAGCACACCTGTTAATTGAAATGCATTCCAGGTGACTACCTCATGAAGCTGGTTGAGAGAATGCCAAGAGTGTGCAAAGCTGTCATCAAGGCAAATGGTGGCTCCTTAGAAGAATCTCAAATATAAAATATATTTTGATTTGTTTAACACTTTTTGGGATACTACATGATTCCATATGTGTTATTTCATAGTTTTGATGTCTTCACTATTATTCTACAATGTAGAAAATAGTCAAAATAAAGAAAAACCCTTGAATGAGTAGGTGTGTCCAAACTTTTAACTGGTACTGTATATCTGATGTATGTGCATGCTCTTGTCCAGAACAGTATGTAACTCTAATGTGTATCTGAGAGGAGATTAACTGTTATCCCTACTTCCTTGTGAAAAGCTTGTAAAACGATGGAAAGTATTGAGTGTGATAGGTCCCAGCCCCAGACTAAATCTACAGCTCTCACAATGCTGTTTGATAAATGCCTCTCCTTTTCCTCTCCCCTATCTTAAAGAGACACACTCACTTTCTCTACGGAGGTTTTTGTGCATGATAGTTTTTTCTGTGTCTGCGGTTCTATTAGAGTGTTCTGGTGTGTTTCTAGATGATGTGTGTGTGTGTGTGTGTGTGTGTGTTTTCTGTGTGTGTTTCTGTGTGTCGTCTCTGATCAGGGCCCAAATGAAGTCGCCTGTGAGTCGCCCGCTCGCACAGCTGAAGCCCGCGGGTTCCCGACCTCTCACCCTGCAGGGGTCAGAGTTCAGGCTTGTTTTAAGTTTGGATGGAGCGAGGGTATCCCTGGACCCACCATGGTGCTGCTGCCTGATCCAGGCTGGCATGGGTCTGAGCCGGACGGAGGTCGCGCTCCAGTCTTGACACGACAGCTGAGTCTAACCCCTTACCCTCTGGACCCAGACCCACTGTCTGCCCGCAGTTTTAACCCTGGACAGCTGCCTCCCAGGGCTCTCTTAACATCAGTGCAACGTCTACACAATGTCTACACAACATCTGCCCCATGTCAATGAGATGTAGTAGTAGACACAATGATCAAAATTCCCTTCACACTGATTGACTCAAGCAGGGACAGTGACACAAAAGCACAACACTATAATATATTATATAATAATATATGCCATTTAGCAGATGCTTTTATCCAAATTGACTTACAGTCATATTCGCACAACACTATAACAGGGTTGGGCAACTCTTCCCCCTTTTTGTAGGCCTGTGGACCAATTTCACACAAAAATAAATAAAATGCAAAAATTATTATGTATTTTTTTTGGGACCTTTTTTTTTTAAATAATAGAATACACAAGGTGCAACTTCGAAATGTGGTTGTGCATCAGCAGCCACTCAATTAGCCCATGTCAGCTGAACATTTTTAGATTGGTAAATTAGTCTAGTGGTCTTCTGTAGCTCAGTTGGTAGAGCACGGCCCTTGTAACGCCAAGGTAGTGGGTTCGATCCCCGGGACAACCCATACACAAAAACAAAAAAAATGTATGCACGCATGACTGTAAGTCGCTTTGGATAAAAGCGTCTGCTAAATGGCATATTATATTATATTATATTATATTATATTATATTATATCTAAACATGTAGTAAGCATGGTCTAAATACCAACCAGGTGGGGGCCCATTGATCATCAGTTATCATATTAAAAACTGCAAACATTTGCCTCCAGGTATGGCAAAATGGGTAGAATTGCAGGAAATTAGCTGTAAAACTGCACATTTTTCTCTCTGCCCCATGGCAAAATTAATAGAATTGCATGAAATTAGTTATAAAATTGCAAAATCTTCTCTATACCCCATGGCAAAATGTGTAGAATTGCAGCAAACTTGTTTTAAAACTGGAACATTTTCTCTACACCCCATGGCAAAATGTGCAGAATTGCAGCAAACTTGTTTTAAAACTGGAACATTTTCTCTATACCCTATGGCAAAATGTGTAGAATTGCAGCAAACTTGTTTTAAAACTGGAACATTTTCTCTACACCCCATGGCAAAATGTGTAGAATTGCAGCAAACTTGTTTTAAAACTGGAACATTTTCTCTACACCCCATGGCAAAATGTGCAGAATTGCAGGAAATTAACTTAAAACAAAAAAATATATATTCGCTGTCATGAGGGGAGCCGCTGAAATGTTTTGTTTGCAAGGTGGGGGTATGTATGTGGGTATGCAGACCCACGAGCCACGGCGGCACCTCATGAGTTCCGTTTTTTTATGTCCCCCGCCACCATCAAAGTTGCCCAACCCTCCCTGCTCTATAATATAATAATATATGCCATTTAGCAGACGCTTTTATCCAAAGCGGCTTACAGTCATGCGTGAATACGTTTTACTTATGAGTCGTCCCGGGATTCAAACCCACTACCCTAGCATTACAAGCACCATGCTCTACCAACTGAGCTACAAAGGTCCATACAAAGGAATCTGAATAACGACAGCCCAATAGGGCTATTTCGTTTTAGAGTGGAAGAGGGTCATTTATGTCACATTTAAATAAATAACTGTTCAAACTCGGCATCTGTAATAATCTTGCGGAGAATTTGGGAATAGACACCTCTACTTCAAATGGGTGCTCTTTGGCGCCATCTAGCGTTGAATATTAACACAACGTTCATCTGTACTGCTGAATGCACACACACTGTAGACACAAAGACAGTGACACACACTCCCTTTCTCGCTCTCTAACACACAGACACACACACATTCACTAAGTTTACTCGTCACTCGTGGCATGTTTACAATGTGAAGTAACAAGAGCAATGCAATTAGATAAAATAAAACATTGTTCCTTGACAATTAAATGTAGGGCTGGGTCATAATTAGTTCTTTGAAGAAATGCTTTTCCTTCCCATTTGAGGTTCTTCAGAAGCACAATTTTAAGAGTGCCAAACTGTTTTAAAAGATGTAGATTTCTAAATCTGTCTCAAACAACAGTAACAGACACTTAATGTCATGCAAGCTGATTAATGTAGCCTAAACTAGATATGTGCCCTTATTATAGGCTATTGAAATGTTATAAATCATATATACTGAATTGCCATCAGACCATTGAAGTGGGGTCTACAAAGAAAATGCCTAATTTATGAAATAATTGTTGCATTGAGGATATGACTGGAAAATTGAAAGTATATGATGCTGAACAGACAGACATTGTGGTGCGCCCCATCAATGGGGGGGGGTTAACAATTGTGCGATGACGCTTGGTCCCCCTGCAGCTCGAGGTGCGCAGAAACCCCACCTTGATACAAAGTGGCCTGAATTAGTGAATTTTCGTTGTTCCATTCTGCGTTTCTCCACGTTTTGCAGTTTGACGGTGTTGAAAGAGCGCAGCAGAGATTAACAGTAAGGACAGGTGAAGCGCATGTTGTGTATCCAGGCTTGTTTGTAGTGAAACGAGATCCAGCCTCGAGATCCGATAGCAGTAGGTGGGTCTCTCACAGCGCGGTATTGTACGGAGGGTTTCATTACCACAGCCGCAGGGAGCAGCGGCCAAGATTGGACGTCAATTCACTCGGATTATTAAACCCCCGGCAACGATTTAAATATTGAGGGGCCGTTCTCGTTTTGTTTGGAGGAGGTTCCTGCACCCTGCGGGGATGTTTAACTGGAGTAGTAGGGTTTCTATTACGCTGGCATCGCCGTGCGCCTCAGTAGGAGCAGTTAACTGTAACTTTGGGCTGGAGGTGATTCGCTTTTCGCGGAGCTCCGAGTGAGAGAGACCAGTGCCGGCTCGTGTAGCCTAACCTAAAGCCCGCTACTCAGCCTGAGACAGTTGGACAGCATCTCGGCGCAAAACGGACCTACAATTTCGAACGCAACCGGTTTATTTTAGCGCTTGACAACATCTGTAATATTTTTGGTATTGCCAAACATTAGGACATTTAATTACGAGTATATCTTTAGTCTATTTTGGGAATTGATTTCCTAATACTTTTATTTGTCATTTTTATTATACGCATCTGTTTTACTTTAATATCTTATCAACTTTGTTTTTCACTAAAACTTTTTGGGAAACATTTTCTTACCCCAGCACTTGTTTTGGGAAAACAAGAGCGCTCCTGGACGCGACATGAGGACTGTCGCCTGGCTGTCTGCTCGGCATTGTCATTGTAATTTTCATGTGTCATGTCGATTGTCGGATGCCCGAGGACACGCGATGTCGTTTTGCATTTTGACAAACTGAAGGTTATGGGCTGGAACAAAACGAACTGAGGAACGCTATAGTAGCCTGAATGGGAGTCCCATATATTCTAGGGTTTTCATTCGCACACCAACCCATGGGGATTTAAATATATATATTCTAGCATACCATTTTATTTTTTACGTTTTCCTTTCTTTCTTTTTTACTGGACCAATTTTAGGATGGTGTTATATTGCTGCTCGAGCGCCTTGGAACTTTATATTAAGTTCACCTGCAGCTTTTTATTCGTGTTTTTACTGTTCCAAATCCCACAGTCCTCCTCGCCTTTAATTACAGGTAAAATACATTGACTTGGCCTATTTTTTTCAAAACATGTCAAGCAATTGACAAAAACAAGAACATAGCCCAAAAGCTAGCCTATATAGGCCTACGGGTATAGGCTATTCACTTTTCCCGTTACTTTCCACTAGGCACAGACGTCAGCTCAATGTCTAGTTTTGATTTACATTTGGTTGAGTTGTCAACTAACGTTAAATCAACGTTAAATCAACAACAAATGTCACCATGTCATTGAATTTAGGTTATAAATTGGGTTAATTTTTTTTTTTAATGCCTTTACGTTGATGCCTTTTTGCAAATCCAATCATCATCACCCCATTCAGCTGAAACATTTAGAATTTGACAAGCAACCTTCTGTCGGGTAACTGGTACCGCCGGCTCGTTTGAAACCTTATGATAGGCGCATTGCATTACCAGTATCATTTGCCAATCTACTGTTGTTTTGGAAACTCGTGTTGGGTCGTGCTGTCGAGGTCAGTATCCAAGTCACCTGGCGCGTTATCATTGTGCAAACATGATAATTTCTTTCAGGGGAAAGAAAAACCTGCCTATCGGTATCAACTGAGTAGGCTACCATTATAGTATAATCCCAACGGATCAAATTCCCATGGCGTGTCGCTACCTGGTATTCGAAATATGCGGTATATCATCTGTCTATTGTCTTCCCTGCAGGGCCCGGAGTTGAACACACCGTTTTCGTGGGAGAGGAAAGTTGGCTGGTTGTAGAAAGACAAATGCGCCCTGTCACTGTTCTCCGCTGCAGGAGGTGGATGAAGAGTAAACAACATTTATAGGGCTATTCATTCTTCTCTGTTTTATAAAATAAGAAAAACCTAATTGGATTGAGGCTAAAGTGTTGTTTCCCCACAATCACTTAAAGCTGTGCTGGTTTAATTACACGCGAAGGTTGTAGGGTAGGCTAACGTCGGGGTAATTGCCTCCCCCCACCCCTCCTGTAATTCTCACAGAGACCACTTTGTCACCTAATTTTTTCCCCAACACTTTCCCTTGCTGCCACTACCCTGCTCAAATAAAAATGTTATGTCTCATCTAAATTTAAGACGCTCTAACAAAAACATTCTGAGATAAGCTTATCTAATATTTCATCATTTAGAAAAAGTTATAGGCTATAGCCTATATAATCAAATTACGTTAGAAATATAAACTTGTCGATAAAACTCAGACTATTAGGCCTACTTCTTTTTACGTTTACAAAATATACCTCACCGTCATGGCATAGCCGGTGCAATTCGTGGTAGGCCTAAAGAAAAAGCACAATTCGAATATGGCAAGCCTGTCCATAACATCATTTCTGTGATGCGTGTTGTTTCGCTGTTTTATCACGTCAATGAGGATGAAAAGGCGCGAATTTATTGCCTCTCTCCTCGCGCCCTTCACAGGTACAGAAGCCAGCTGCGAGAACGAAGGAGAGGTGCTCCACATACCCAACATAACGGACAACCCGTGCATCACCTGCGTCTGTCTGGTGAGAACAAATCCCAATTCTTGCTAAATAACTTTCAAATGGTGTTAGGGCAGGTAATTGTTAGTTGACATTGAGCTACAGGCTTCTGCTTCCCTTTTTGTTCTTGGCACGTAGGTTCCGCGGAGGAGGAACACAACGTAATTGTTGTGCGTAATTCTTACCTCTGCACTTGACTGAATAGCCTTAATATTCATATTGTGGCCTAATTATGTATAGTCTATAGCCGAGTTCTAGTCCTAAGTGGGCAAATAGGCCTGTACAGTTTTTTTCTATTAATCACAAAGAATGGTGAATGTTGCCACCTTTTCAAAAAGAGCATTAGGCTAGTTATGTAATTATTTCCCTTCTAAGCCCACACTGGCTTTTAAACAACATTTTATTGTTTGTTTAAAGACGCCCTTGTCTTCATGCTGTCTTTGCCCCGACTGCCTGTTAAATCCAGGCTACAAATGTCAAAGGAGGCGTCTTTCCTGGAACAATGTGAAGGTCATTGTTTTAGGGGTTGAGAATGGAAGTGAGAGGCTTTTCTGTCACCAGCAGCCAGATTCAATAATACTCTCCCTCGCCTGTCTTTTTAGTCCCTCTTTAAAAGTGTAATGTGGTGAGGAAGTTTCAACAAATGTCCTGTTTGACTTGCAGGGTATTTGCCCTATGTGAAACAGAGAAACAGTGTGTGTGTGCAAGGTTATATATGTATGTGTGCACTGTGCGTGCTACTTTGGCCGTGCTGCCTCTGCTGTCTCTAGCGGCTCTGATAGTCTCTTTGATATGTCTCCTCTGCTAACCACCTCCTTATCAGGCTTCCATCACTAGGAGCCCTGCTGAATGCTATCAGTCATTAGAGGGCCACGGCTAGCCTTTCATCTTGGCCCGTCCGCTATGTCACTGGCCCCAGAGGGCCTCGCAAGGGAGGGGGGCCAGCCTGAAAGACACTTGTGTCGCCATGCTGTCTTTAGGGGGTGGTTAGCGGATTTTAAAGGGTGGGGGGTGAGCCGTCAGGGCTCTAGTGTCACTCACAGGCTCCCAGTTGCGGCGGAGTACCTGTTAATGGCCGTTCACTGGCGGAAACTGAGGCACACAGAGAAGCCATTATTTTCAGCAGTCGTCTCACTAGACGCAGGAATCTGCCTCCCGCTCGCTAAACATAATATACAGACAGCCAGTTAACCTGCTGTCTACTACTCTCCCTCTCTTTTTGCCCCCTCTTTCTCGGTAGCAGTGATTGATGAGCTCAGTGGGCTGACCAGTGATCTGCAAACATTTAGAAGCCAAAGGTCCTTTCCTGTTCCAACTGCTCCACAAACATGGAGATCAATACTCACCGTGTAACTTTACAGTCTTTACCTCTGCCGCTGACGTTATCAGCAAACCACTAAACCAGAGAGCATGTCTGTCTAGGTACAGAGATGCAATAACATTGGATTTATGTGCGGAATCGGCATGTGAAGGGTTCTTCGGCTGCCTATAGGAAAACACTTTGAAGAACCATTTTTGGTTGCAGGTAGAACCCTTTTGGTTCCAGGTAGAACCCTTTTGGGTTCCATGTAGAACCCTTTCTACAGAGGATTCTACATGGAACCCAAAAGGGTTATAACTGGAACCAAAAAGGGTTATCCTATGGGGACAGCTGAAGAACCCTTTTGGAACCCTTTTTTCTAAGAGTGTAGTCTAGAAGACTCACAGAAGATCCCCGCTCTCTCTCTCCATCCCCTTCTTTCCCCCTTTCTGTCAGTGCACTGTGAGGTTAGTGGTACAGTTCTCCCAGTGGTCTATAGAGCAAAGATGGTGTTAGAGAACTGTCAGGGCAGCATTGCTATTGGACCTCCCAGGATACTTCTAATGGAGGGGTAGATAATTTTTTATATATATATATATATATATACACTACATCAAAGTTTGGACACCTACTCATTGAAGGGATAATCTTTATTATGACTATTTTTTTACATAGTAGAATAGTGAAGACATCAAAACTTTGAAATAACATATATGGACTCATATGGTAACCAAAAAAGTGTCAAACAAATCAAAATATATTTTATATTTGAGATTCTTCTAAGTAGCCACCCTTTGCCTTGATGACTGCTTTGCACACTCTTGGCATTCTCTCAGCCAGCTTCATGAGGTAGTCACCTGGAATGCATTTCAATTAACAGGTGTGCCTTCTTAAAGGTTAATTTGTGGGATTTCTTTCCTTCTTAATGCGTTTGAGCCAATCAGTTGTGTTGTGACAAGGTAGGGGTGGTATACAGAAGATAGCCTTATTTGGTAAAAGACCAAGTCCATATTATGGCAAGAACAGCTCAAATAAGCAAAGAGAAAAGACAGTCCATCATTACTTTAAGACATGAAGGTCAATCAATACAGGAACATTTCAAGAACTTTGAACGTTTCTTCCAAGTGCAGTCCCAAAAACCATCAGCTATGATGAAACTGGCTCTCATGAGGACCACCACAGGAATAGAAAACCCAGAGTTACCTCTGCTTGCGGATAAGTTCATTAGAGTTCGGCCGCCTCAGACAACTGCAGCCCAAATAAATGCTTCACAGAGTTCAATGTAACAGACACATCTCAACATCAACTGTTCAGAGGAGACTGTGTGAATCAAGCGCCCTTCATGGTTCGAATTGCTGCAAAGAAACCACTTCTAAAGGACACCAATACAGAAGAAGAGACTTGCTTGAGGCCAAGAAACACGAGCAATGGGGGGAAATCTGTCCTTTGGTCTGGAGTCCAAATTGGATTTTTGGTTCCAACCTTCTGGCTTTGGAGACGCAGTGGGATGTGTAGTTCCCACCGTTAAGGCATGGAGGAGGAGGTGTTATGGTGTGGGGTGCTTTGCTGGTGACACTGTCTGTGATTTATTTAGAATTCAAGGGGCACACTTAACCAGCATGGCTACCACAGCATTCTGGCCGATACGCCATCCCATCTGGTTTGGGCTTAGTGGACTATTATTAGTTTTTCAACAGGAACACCACTCCAACACACCTCCAGGCTGTGTAAGGGCTATTTTGCCAAGAAGGAGAGTGATGGAGTGCTGCATCGATGACCTGGCCTCCACAATTCCCGACCTCAAACCAATTGAGATGGTTTGGGATGAGTCGGACTGCAGAGTGAAGAAAAAGCAGCCAACAAGTGGTCAGCATATGTGGGAACTCCTTCAAGACTGTTGGAAAAGCATTCCAGGTGAAGCTGGTTGAGAATGCCAAGAGTGTGCAAAGCTGTCATCAAGGCAAAGGTTGGCTATTTGGAAGAATCTCAAATATAACATATATTTTGATTTGTTTAACACTTTGTTGGTTACTACATGATTCCATATGTGTTATTTGGTTTTGATCTCTTCCACTATTATTCTACAATGGAAGAGTGCTAGTACAAATAAAGAAAAACCCTGGAATGAGTAGGTGTGTCCAAACTTTTGACTGGTACTGTATATGTTTTATTGTCACACACCAGATAGGTGCAGTGAAATGTGTTGTTTTACAGGGACAGCCATAGTAGTATGGCACAGGAGGTTGGTGGTACCTTAATTGGGGAGGATAGTCTGTTTAATGGCTGGAGCAGAATCAGTGGAATGGTATACAAATACATCAAACACATGGTTTCCGTCCTCCCCTCAGCAGCCTCCACTGTAATACGGCACCCCTGGATTAAATTAGGGTTAAGATTTTCACCTTATCGGATCGGGTATCCGAACCGCTAGGCTACCTGCCAGGACATAAAGAAGGACAACAACCATCTGAATTCAAAGAAAAGTCATGGAACTAGCCTACCTACACATCGGAGCCAAAAGTTACATTCAGTTCATTCAGCACCATTCACTTTCTACCACTGGTGCAGGAATAGGCCTACTTCTTGGAAAGGCTTGTGACTTCTCAGTGAAATGTATATATTGTTGCCCTATCCCTTTTCATCTAGTTGGTAACGCCACTGCTGCTCTGTGGGGTCGCGACCTGTTTGTTTTGGGAGGTGAAGGTCACGAGGGCAAGTAGTCCAGGCTAAATAGGCCTTTGACTTGAGTCACCTCTGAAGAGCCTTTCTAGTGATCTCTCCATCCTTCCATGAAAGACCGCGGCACGTGACTAGCGAGCATGTCAGCTTGTTCTGGCATGCCCTCTGAGGCCAGGCTGAGAGATAGAGGGAGAGAGAGAGTGATAGTGGAAAAGACTGGGAGAGAGAAATTATACATAGACCATGGTTTGACTGGAACACATTTTGATTATCTGAAGTTGGCATATGGAGAGTAGTGAAACCACTGCTGTGCTGTCGCCATCTAGTGATCATCTGCCCTAGCAGCATGACCATCATGTCAGTGATCAATACATCTTACATATATATGCTTAGATGGTCTCATTAACCTATCAACATGTTATTACTCCTCAGGTCAAAGATTTCTCTAGTTATTATGTAGAGAATAGCAGTAGTCAATAACAATCCCCAGACCACCCGTTGGCCTATTAGAAGCCACGACATACCACCAGTAGACCAGTAAGAAGCCTCAGAAAGTGCACGGTATGTTGAGTGTTTATGAGGCGTGGTGACCTGATTTGACCCCTGACCTTTGCTGAGAGGTCAAACCTCTTCACACCACTTAGTGTTAATGTCTGCAAAGTGGAATGGCTCCATAGCCCAACTGGGAAATGCACAGTGTGTGGAGAGACATAAAGATTCAAGGACAAAGATGTGACCACTATGACACTACTGGAGATAACTGGGGTCCTCAGAAATAGACAGACATAACTTCTCTTCACTCTTTCTATTTTTCTATTTCTCTCTTTCTTCTCTCTCTCTCTCTCTCTCTCTCTCTCTCTCTCTCTCTCTCTCTCTCTCTCTCTCTCTCTCTCTCTCTCTCTCTCTCTCTCTCTCTCCAGTCTCTTTCTCTCCTAATGTCTGATGGTATCTGTCTTCCTTTCTGTCATTCCTTCCATATCTCTTTCTCTCTTTCAACCCATCCCTCTATCTATCTGGCATCATATATCTCCCTCTCAGACATATTTGTCTCAAACTGGCTGTTGAAAGTGCTCTGAAATTCCTACAACTTAGGACAGTGGTTTGAGAGGGCTTTGCATAGACTGTGTGGATTCCATGTGCCTTCGCCTCTCGCCGCCCTTCTCTCACCCTCCCTCTCTCGCCGCCCTTCTCTCCCCTCCCTCTCTCGCCGCCCTTCTCTCACCCTCCCCTCTCGCCTTCACTGATGACATCACCCAAACCAGCGTGGTTAGGGAACCAGTGAAAGCTCTCCGTAAATAAAACCACCAGTTTTATTTTAGTTATCTGGGCCACAGTCCGGCTTTGAGTTGACTCATTATATACTCCAGTTAGGTTGAACCACCGAGTAAATGGGGACTATATAAAGAGAGTGTATAAAGCTAGTGGCAAAAGTGATAATGTTAAGGGAGTATATAAAGTGAGAAGAGAGAAAGAGAATTTCTGCATAAAGTACATGTGTAACTCGAGTGATCTTATCAAGTGAGTTCATTTTAGCCTTTAAAAAAGTGAGTGTGTCGACAAAGAATGTGTAGGAGTTTTATTATGTGAATACACTGATGGCAAACAAGTGTCTCTCTCTCTTCCCCCCACTTTCTTTCTCTCTCTCCTCCCCTCTTTCTTTCTCTCTCCTCCCCTCTCTTTCTATCTTTCCCTCTCTCCTCCCCCGTCTCTCTTTCATGCTATCTCTCTCCCCACCCTCCTTCCCTCCCTCCCTCCATCAGGATGGGAAGGCAGACTGTAAGCAGGAGAAGTGTCCCCTGGTGTCTGAGGACTGTGCTCTGGTGGTCAAACAGACGGGAGCCTGCTGTGAGAGATGCAAAGGTGAGCAGCATACACACTCTACTACTCTCATCACCATGAAAACATGAGGTCAAAGGTTAGGGGATGCATGTACTGTTCTGTAGTCTCAGAGAGACCAGTAGACTTGGGAACTTTGTCTAGTGGAGTGAGTTAGGTCTACCTTTGGATCTCTTTAGTGTTGATGTATAGACCTTGCTGCAGCATTGCAGTGATGTTGTTTGATAGTTTGTGTTCAGGTAATAGGGTCATTGATGCTACCTGTAGGAGTGAGGGTGACGTGACAGCTTGAGTCCCACAGTAGAGGTGATCAGTCCAGCTGCACTGGTCAACCTGCTTTGTTAACCACTACTGCCTCCTTGTGGAAGAATGAGAATCGTTTTTTCTTTCCACAGGACAATAGTTACTGTGCATGTGTGTATGTGTACTGTTTCAGACCAATTGAAGATTCTGCTTGAGGGTAAATTACTACATACACAAACATATAGCTATTACTTTCCCGCTTCCACTTACACACACCAAGCGTGACAGGCCTACAGTGAGGTTCGTATTTAAGTCTTCAGACCTATTCTTTCTCGCGCTGTTTGCCAGCATCTCTCTCTCTCTCTCTCTCTCTCTCTCTCTCTCTCTCTCTCTCTCTCTCTCTCTCTCTCTCTCTCTCTCTCTCTCTCTCCCTCTCTCTCTCTCTCTCACACACACACACAAACACAAACACACACACACACACACACACACACACACACATGCTGCAGTGGTGGACTTTCCTCTCTGGGACGGGGTTGGGATCCGTTGGCGTTGGAGTTCAGCGTTGGGTTTACAGGGCACAGAAATAAACCTCGTTTACAAGCCACTGCGCCGCTCCGCCTCCCAGACTTGGACCACACGTTCGCCTTCCGGTCGGAACACACAGGGGGTCGGGTAGTGTTGGGGTCACCTTGGACACGGTCCACAGCACAGACTACCTCATGGTCAGGACGCGGCCATTTGTTAGAGTTAATTAAAATGAGAAGAGGTGGAGCTCGCTTAAATCTCTGACCGTGGAGGAAGCCCCCATGTTGTCATGGTGAACGATATTGGTGCCTATTGTTCCCCCATTGTGGTTGACTTTCGTTTTATTCATGACCATGACTAAATTTAGAACAGAATTTGCTTATGTCAGCACAAAAACATCCCACTGTTCAAATATTTCATGCAGTGGTTTTATCATAGGAATTGTTTTGCTGTGTTTCCATAACCAGACAACCCTATATCCGATAGAAACTGAACAGGTTGTTGAAATTGAAGAGCGTATTAATTTAGTCCCTTATTGACTATGGGTGGTGTGATCTGGAGCGTTGTGATTGCTCATAGTAGATCTCAAACCCAGGCCCATTTCACAGGCGCCTTTTTCATGCCCTTGGAATGGATCTGGACACTTCACAACAACATATTCTGGTATCTTGATACACCTATATAATGGATTGGGGTTGTCAATCAGAGTGTGTGCATGCTGTGTCTGTCTGTCTGTCTGTCTGTCTCAAGTGTCTGAATTGCACAAATGTGGAAGTGTAGACTACTAAAACTCACCAACACTATACCAAATCAAGACAATCAAAGAAAGGTCTTCCCTAGCCATAGGGGGCACTATAGCCAACTGGCTCTGGACGGTCAGTGGCGGAGACAGACTCCCTCCCCGGCATCGCTTACAGTGGATTTCTAACCCTGTGTTAAAATCTGTCTCAACACTTATGGTCTGGAGAGGCAAACAGCTCTATGTTCACACATGTAGTCCATTTAGTGTTCTCCATGTAGACTATGAGTTTCCACGAACTAGTAAACATTCAAGCATCCAGGTTTGGAGTGGTAATTCTCTCTCTCTCTCTCTCTCTCTCTCTCTCTCTCTCTCTCTCTCTTCTCTCTCTCTCTCTCCTCTCTCTCTCTCTCTCTCTCTCTCTCTCTCTCTCTCTCTCTCTCTCTCTCTCTCTCTCTCTCTCTCTCTCTCTCTCTCTCTCTCCTGTCTCTGTCTCTCTCTGCTCTCTCTCTCTCTCTCTGTCTCCTTTCTCTACCTCCTCTCTTTTTTTTGTTTTTGGGCCTCTGTTTATAGGGTTTTTGTTAATTCTTTCCAATGTGTCAAGTAATTCTCTTTTTTGTTTTCTCATGATTTGGTTGAGTCTAATTGTGTTGCTATCCTGGGGCTCTGTGGGGGTCTGTCTGGTCTCTCCTATAGGTTGTCAGCTGGATGGAGATCCTATAATAGTTCTGTCTCCTGGACCAGCTCCACCAAGCCCTGCATCTCTCGCCGCTGTCAGGTGAGGTGTCACACAGAGAATGAAAGAGAGAAAGGGAGGGAAAGGACAGACAGAGAGATGATGATTATGTGATGAGAGAAAGAAGGAGAGGGTGTAAAAGAAAATGAGAAGGAGAGGAAGGAAAAGAGGGGGAGTGCTAAGAGAGAGGCAGACAGAAAAAAGGAGAAGGAAGAGGGAGTACTAAGAGAGAGGCAGACGGGAAGAGGGAGTACTGAGAGAGAGTGGCAGACAGGAAGAGGGGAGGACTAAGAGAGGAGGACAGGAAGAGGGAAAGAGAGAGGGAATAGAAAAGAGTCGAACACAGACAGAGGGGGTGAGTGAAAGAGAATAACGGTGGAAAGGGAGAGAGAGAGATTCATGAAAAAAGAGAGAAGATAAATCAGGATCTAGGGAAAGATAGACATGTGGAGTGGGAGGCTGAATGACGAGAAGAGAGAGAGAGAGAGAGAGAGAGAGAGAGAGAGAGAAGTGAGAGAGAGGAAGAGAGAGAGAGAGAGAGAGAGAGAGAGAGAAGAGAGAGAGAGAGAGAGAGAGAGGAGAGAGAGAGAGAGAGGAGAGAGAGAGAGAGAGAGGAGGAGAGGAGAGAGAGAGAAGAGAGAGAGGAGAGAGAGAGAGAGAGAAGAGAGAGAGAGAGAGAGAGAGAGAGAGAGAGAAGAGTATGGCTCATTGTCTTTGGGAAGAGGAGCCAGGTGAACTTGGCAGTACAGTCCCCACCCATCTGAGTCCAAGCCTCCCCAACCCAGTGTCTACTCCAAGACTAACCCCACATGTCTCCTCAAACCACATGTATACCCAACCTCACTTACTGTAAACACACCCACCACTCCACATGGTCCCACAATACCACTTAAAACACACACACAGATCTGAACACTAGAAGTCAATAGCAGTGGACACAGCTGTGTGAGGGAGTGTCATGCTCCAGCATTGGGGAGGTCCAGTCAAACTAGGCTATTGTTAGTATGCGTGTTGAAGGCTTGCGTTGCAAAAAAGCAGAGCTCCACACCACTGACGATTCTCCATCCCCCAAGATACCCACACTCAGGGAAAGGGGGGGTTCTAACCAGTATCCAGGCCTCACACACAAACAACGTGTTGTGGTCCCCTGTTCTTGTCACTCCTAGTGTATGCAGAATATATGTCACTTCTATTGAACTAAACACATGGCGGACTAATGAGGTCTGCCCAGCAAAGGAGGTGTGGTTTTTTTTTTTTTTTTTTTTGTGTGTGTGTGTGTTTCTGAGCTTCAGGTAATGGTGGTTCTCATGGAATATCTTGCTGATTCAGGATATTTTATTCAGAGTCAGTTTTCAGTGAGTGGTCAGGGTGTCTTAGTGTGTAGAATAGATGCATGCATGTGTGAGATGCAGAATGTGAATGTCCTATCTAAGGTATTCCTTGCTATATGTCGAGTACATGCCTTACATAACTAAAACAGGATTCAAACCGCTTATGCAACCGAGAGACGAGTTTGTTCTAATACAGAAAATGAGAGGTATTGAGCAGAATATTTAAATTATAGGACATTCACTGACTTATGTAGCCTTGAGGACTGGACAGGGATGCTGCTTGGAATATATATAGGAAATTGTTGAACAATGATAAATAAATCACTGTTTTAATTACTTCCTGCTTTTGACAGGAAGGTGTCATAACTGAAGCCGGAAGTGCAGATGTGTCGTCCACTGCAAGAACCCCAGGATTCACCCCAAGAAGTGCTGTCCAACGCAGAGTGAGTGAATGTGTGCTCGTGTGTGTGTGCGCGTGTGTGTGTGTGTGTGTGTGAAAAGTAATAAAGTTAACCTCTGTGTCTCTTTTGTTCCAGGACTGTATCTTCGAGGGCCGTCCTGTACAAAGAGAGAAGAGTTTCCCCCGGGAAAACCCTGTATTAAAGCTGCACCTGCACTGTGAGTTACACTTGTATAGACATGCATGTCTTCGAGTCCCCACAGTACAGTGACTGGCCCTCTGTGGTCCAAATGAGTTTGTCTTGGCCCTCCTGTAGTCCCCCTCCTCCCCTTAGTAAACAAACAGTGGAGGTGAGTGAGTAAACATATTAGCGTGTGGTGAGTCTGTAAACATTAACGCCTCAGTGGGACTAATGTGACACTATGTCCTGTACCAGCCGTAGTAAGGGCCACACTGCTACAGGGCCAACAGGGGAACTGTGAACAACTGTCTGGCATCTAGAGTAGCTGTGTTTGTGAGCTTTGTAGGTGGCAACCCAGGTTTCACAGGTCCAGACAAAGGTGACACATTATATTTTGTAAGGGGAAAAAGGTCATTAGGTGGGAGATGGAAGTTGAATAATGCATGAGAGAAGATTAATGCAACATTGTTCTAACATCGAGGTTGTGTTCTTTCAGGGAGGGCGGACCCATGCATCAGGGAGGTGTGTCCTGTCCTCTCATGTCCCCGCCCACCTGAGCCACACTCAGCCCGGACGATGCTGTCCGCGTGCCTCGGTAACAACCCACTCTACATCAAATTCCTAATGGACTCTCGGATAGAAGTCTGGAGAATTCATATTTAATGAGAAAGAGTACTTATCTCAAATTACACATTATTAAAACATCATAACAGTTCTAAAAATTATCACATCAAACTGATCTCTTTTTTTCTTTCTCCGTCGGGTCAGAGGGAAAGTGTTTGACCTGTCGAAGTGGGGAGTTGTCTGTTCCACAGAAAGAGAGGTCTGATGAGAACGGCACCTCCTTTCAAGCTACAACTGCACCAGCTGTACCTGCAAGGTAAGAACTGACCAGGGAACCAGACAAGAACTCTGTTCAACGTATGCTACCTATATCACCGGTTGACCATCAATAATTGACCCCTTCTCCTTCCCTCAGTATCTCTCAACTTCAACTCTTATAAGCCATATTACCAAGTTTTAATTAGTAATAAGATTACCAAGTTCATCAATAACCGACTTCTTCACCTTGTATCCCTCACCTTCCCAGAATTTCCATGTAGGTGTTGCAGGAGCGCTGCTCTGGCCCCCAGTTGCCATGGTGACAATGATGTGAAGAGTGTCCGTCCTTGTGAAGGTAGTGGAAGTGAAGTATGCCGGGTCAGGAACAAGATCTACCCGGTGAGACCCTGTAGGACAACACCTAATGCTGCATCCCTGATATCAACTTCGAAAATAGAACCTTACCATTTGCTTCAACATTCAACACTGATACTATCCACAGCAGCTGTCCTTATTCTGACATTTATATGCATATGTATAGCAGACATTAATACTTGATTGATAAGTTGATTGATGTTGTGGGTTGATTGGTTCTCTCTCTGCTTCTTCCTCTGCTTCCAGGAGGGACATGTGGTCGTCTGTGAACTGCACCCTGCCTGTATCAATGGGGTCGTTTGCCCAAGCCAAGCAGTGTGTGCCAATCATCAGTTGCCCCTCGGGTGAGCGAGACAGGCTCAAGGCCCCATCACAACACTGTCTCTTTTTGTATCACGCCTTTTTCATTCCAGGAATTTTTCAATGAAGTGATTGAATGATCGACATCGATTCAGAATATACTTAAAAAAAATATGCTCACTCACTTTATCTATCACCTTAACGCTGGAATCAGTACTTGGTGAAACTGCCATGACCGTTTGTGATATTAACTAGGCAACAACAAAGAAGTTACTTCCTAACAACAAACACGCTTTTTTTCCCTCAGAGATCATTGCGTAAATCATTGCACGATAGAACAGCAGAGTATGTACTGCAAGTTATTTTTACCACAATGCTGAATGCTCCTTCTCCAGTTTTCATCAACAAATAAAAACAATACCAAATCACTGTGGCGGACAGTGGCGCTGTTTTACCGTATGCAGATTTCAGCTTTAAACAATTTCCCACCTGCAATTTACATGCAATCTCTATGTTATGAACACTGCCTATACCTAGGACATAGCCCTGTGGTCCCTCTGTTCTCACTGAATTCGCATCAACATGAGACAGTCCCCTTTCCACACTTCATCCATAAACAACCACATCACGTCCCCAAACCATCTTCCTTTCCCGCTCAGACAGACAGAGGTTGCTCTACCGTCCAGAGTTACTTGTCTCCGTGACTACCGCACATGTTAAATCCACATGCGTGACGTGTTGGTGTCACTTAGGCAGCTGGCTGTGGAAGCTGATGGGAGCGGTAAGGAGCAGTCAGGAACCGATTCACCTGGGCCAGAAACAAATGTGAGTGGGCCACACGATTCTGTGGTAACTTACCACAGTAACCAATACCTTCTCCGCTGTCAAGTCGGTTGAGTAACGGTCCCAGTTCCAGCACGCTGTCACCTGTCATACGGTTCGTTGAGGTCTACCTAGTCTTGGGGTGATGTAGTAGATTCTTTGAAATCCAGTGACCAAAATGGTCAGTTACTTATTCATGCTGTCAGTGACCAGAACGTTCTGCACAGGGTTCGCAAATGGTTACATAGCCTCACCTGTTGTGGTCACATAGCGGCTGTTTGTTGCACGGTAATGTAGTGGTCATCTGTTCTTTCATAGGTTCATATAGTCATTAAAGGCTCATTGCCATTATTTTTTAAGCTAGCAACCCATTCCACCATCACATATACAGTGGAAAAAAATAGCTAATCCAACCAATTGTGCAAGTTCCAACCAGAAAAGATGAAAAAGCTATAATTTCATCATAGGTGGCATCAACTGCGACAGACATAAATGATCATTTTTTCCCGGATAATCATGTGGGATTTTTGCCAGGTTGTTTTGTTGTGGTGGGAAAGGCCGTGTTGATCTATCACTGAAAAGTTTCTCAATACTTTATTTCGCCTTCTACCTTCTTGTAATGACACAGGTCAAGCGTTTTCTGTAAGTCTTCACGGTTTCCACTGTTTTTAACAGTATTTTGGCCCATTCCTCCATGCAGGTCTTCTCTAGAGCAGTGATGTTTTGGGGCTGTTGCTGGGCAACACGGACTTTCAACTCCTCGAATTTTCTATGGGGTTGAGATCTGGAGACTGGCTAGGCCACTCAGGACATCAAGTGCTTCTTCTGACCACTCCTTCGTTGCCGGGCAGTGTGTTTTAGGATCATTGTCATGCTGAAAGACCCAGCCGCGTTTCATCTTCAATGCCCTTGCTGATGGAAGGAGGTTTCACTCAAAATCTCCACGATGCATGGCCCCATTCATTTCTTTCCTTTACCGGATCAATCATCCTGGTCCCTTTGCGAAAAAACAGCCCAAAGCATAGTGTTTCCACCCATGCTTCCACAGTAGGTATGGTGTTCTTTGGATGCAACTCAGCATTCTTTGTCCTCCAAACCTGTATTGAGTTGAGTTTTACCAAAAAGTTCTTGTTTGGTTTCATCTGACCATCACTGACATTCTCCCCAGTCTCCTTTTCTGGATCATCCAAATGCACTCTAGCAAACTTCAGAGCTGAGGCCTGGACATGTACTGGCTTAAGCAGAGGACGCGTCTGGCACTGCAGGATTGGGTCCTGGCTGGCACCGTGTGTTACTGATGGTTGGCTTTGTTACTTTGGTCCCAGCTCTCTCTGCAGGTCATTCACTAGGTCCCCCGTGTGGTTCTGGGATTTTTGCTCTAGATTCTTGTGATCATTTTGACCCCAGCGAGTGAGATCTTGCGTGGAGCCCAGATCGGGGGTATCGGTGGTGTATGTCTTCCTTTACAATAATTACTTCCACAGTTGATTTCTTCAAACCAAGCCTGCTTACTGTGCAGATTCAGTCTTTAATACAATTTTTGCAGGTCTACAATTTTGTTTCTGGTGTCCTTTGACAAGCTCTTTGGTCTTGGCCATAGTGGAGTTTGGAGTGTGACTGTTTGAGGTTGCTTGGACAGGTCTTTTATGCTGATAACAAGTTCAAACAGGTGCATTAATACAAATGGCAGAAAGTGGAGGACAGAGGAGCCTCTTAAAGGAGAAGTTACAGGTCTGTGAAAGCCAGAAATCTTGCTTGTTTGTAGGTGACCAAATACATATTTTCCACCATAATTTGCAAATAAAATTCATTAAAAATCCTACAATGTATTTTCTGGATTTTTTTCCTCAATTTGTCTGTCATAGTTGGTGTACCTATGATGAAAATTACAGGCCTCTCATATTTTTAAGTGGGAGAACTTGCACAATTGGTGGCTGACTAAAATACTTTTTTTTCCCCACTGTACACAACACCCATATGGTTATGGAGCAGATAATGGTCAAATAGTAGCATAATGAACTGTCATACGGTCATCAGTCAGACAGTAAAATTACAGTCTCACATATAGCTGCCTTTGTCATGGATTCCCTAGTGGGTCCCCAGCGTTCACCTGTCATGCCAGTCATAAGAAGTATATCTCTAACAGCCATCTGTGTTTTTGTCTTGGTCACTGAGTCATGGTCATCTGTCGCCAATAGTCACATAACAGCCAAATGAGACACGGTCACCTAACAGTCCAGTGCAATATAGATATGGTCACATAGCGGTCACCCTGTCATACAGTATCACAACATCCACTCATCATACCTTCTGCGGTGGTCATGTGGCATTCACCTGTCACATTGCCCGCTTTGTCACAGTGCAATTCACCCATATGTCTGCCTCTGTCCCTGGGAAACATACAGTCTCAGTCAGGTCTTTGTCTGGGTGATGTTTGAGTGACAGTGAAGAGCTTCCATATATTTAGACCTAGAAGTAATCTCTCCATCTCTCAAAGGCAGAGCTTCAAAGAGGAGCGCCCTTGTGCACTGTGATGAGGGTTAGGTGGGATCTGTGTGTGTGTGTGTGTGTGTGTGTGTTGTGGTGAGTGAGTTCGTTAGTTACTGGACACTCAAGGACATCCATCGGAGACTGCTATGGACCCCCAGGAAAAGGGTGGGAATGGCTCTCTTTGTTTGTTGAGCCAATATGGCCTCAGTGTTTCGCTGTTTTGCCAGCACACAGACATTCAAAACAGAAACCAAGCAATGCATCTTGAACTTGGCAGCATGTTCACCTGCCAGCATAGGGATAAAGCTCGATGAATATATTGAACAACCCCCAGGTCTCACTTTATAAGTTCTTTTATATTATATAGCAAACTAACAAGAGATTTGTGCATAAAAACAGATAGCATTACATATTGTGTGGTATTTTTATTTGTTTGTTGTTGGTGTGTTAATTTATATGTCCGTCCAATTGATATGTTGTGAGAATAAGATTATAAATAAAATTTAGCTATAAATGATTTAAAGGGAAAAAAAAGCTATTTATGTATTTGTTGTTTAGTTTTGTATAATTATGTCTTGTTTGAAGGGAGCGCCCAAATGTGACTTGGTTATTTCTTGTATTTATCAGCAGAAAAGCACTTACTGTATTTTTAAATACTCAGTGTGGCACGAGTTGTTGTGTGTTGATTCTCAAGCTGAAGGTGTTCCTCAAGGACGTACATTTCACTTGACTTTTTGTAAGTTATTTAAGACCCCAATACTATAATTTTCATGAAACTCATCTCTGACAGTTTTCTTACTTTATTTTGGTTGACTGATGTGGGGTCAACATTTAAATCATTTAGCAGACGCTCTTATCCAGAGCGACTTACAAATTAGTGCATTCACCCTATAGCCAGTGGGATAACCACTTTACAATTTATTTATTTTTTTTAAATTGTTTTTATGGGGGTAAAAAGGAAGATTGCTTTATCTATCCCACAGGTATTCCTTAAAGAGTGGGAGTTTCAAATGTCTCCGGAAGGTGGTGAAAGCACGACTCCGCGTCCTGGCGCCGTTGAGGAGCTTGTTCCACCATTGGGGTGCCAGAGCAGCGAACAGTTTTGACTAGGCTGGCGAGAACTATGCTTCCGCTGAGAGGAAGAGAACTGTGAGCCGGGGAGGGATTTGGATGAGCGCCAACCCAATGCCCTCGTTTGGAGATTGCTTGAGGACTGATCAGAGCCTGAAAGTGCAGAGTGCACTTAGTTTTCAGCTCCATGAGCGAAGCACCCATGGTCTTGTAACAGCTGCGGCTTCAGCTGGAAGCCAGTGGAGTGTGCGGAGGAGCGGGTGGCGTGAGAGGGCAGGAGGAGTTAAGACACCAGACGGGCAGCGGCATTCTGGATGAGTTGTAGGGTTTTTAATGGCACAGGCAGGGAGCCCCTTTGTCCAGCTTTAGCGAGTTGCAGTAATCGGACGGAAGTTGACAAGTGCCTGGATTAGGACCTGTGCCTTCCTGTGTAAGGCAGAACAAAATACTCTCCGGGTGTTGTAGAGCATGAACCTGCAGGATGCGGGTCACCGCCTTGATGTTGTGAACGACAGGGTGTTGTCAGGGTCACGCCAAGGCTCGCACTCTGGGAGGAGGACACAGCAGAGTTGTCAACCGTGATAGGCCGAGATCATGGGCCCAGGCAGTCCTTCCCGGAGGAAAAGCAGCTCGATGTTCTTGCCAAGGTTCAGCTTGAGGTGGTGATCAGTATCAGCCACTGATATGTCTGCCAGACAATTCCATTTAATTACAGAAAGCATCTATTCAATTGCAATACATGTGCACACTATGACTAACCTCCGTCTAAAGCTAGAAATAAACGCAAGGAGGAGTCAATGCACCTTAGATAAATTTGTCAGGGTTGTACTGGGACAGTAACAGTATAGATTAAAAATAACACTGGATGCCAGAAAGACACACATTTGGAAATAGCATGCAGCATTCCAAGTACATGGATCAAACTGCTGTGAAAACAAAACATTTAACATTTATATGCCCATTGATTGATTGATGTCCCAGACACACAACACAACACCAGTTAAATACCATTTAAGCCCCTTGTGTGAACACGCACAAACTGGTTGAATCAACGTTGTTTCGGCGTAAATTTGTCAATGTATTGTGACATGGAATCTGCATTCTAGGAAAATACATTGGATTTGAAAAAGTAATCAATGTAAACTTATTTTGAAATTGGAATTTCTTCTAATGTAACCAATTTTCAACATAGACAAACCTTGTACATAAATATGTTGAATTTGTGCACCTTTGAAACAACGTCAGATCTTCAATGAGGCATATTCACTATCAGGAAAAAAAACTTTAAGCTGGGCAGCACCTCCCCTATTGGAGGATTGATCTTTATATACAGCTATTCATTTGGTCTCCATTCAGGGGTTTTAACCCAAGCCGGCCTGCTTAGCTTTGATATTTGTCACTGACTATAATAGGACTAGATGAATAGGACTAAGATTACAAAGAATAGGACTAAATCAAATCAAAGTTTATGTAAGTGCATTTTAAAGTTTGATTAGATTTGAAGTCTTATTCTTTTAACAGATTACTAGTTGAGATGGAGACCTGGTTAACATATCAATTGTCTAATTTGTAGACAAACTGGATATTCGAATTGTGTTTTGGTTATCCCATTTACAACCAAATATCAACATTGAAGGAGATGTATCTTTTTGATTGGACAATGTTCAAAAATCTGTTCCTGACTTAGTCTGGCTTTAATTCCAGTTTGTCTCTGGAGTAATTATTGATATATGTTGGATTCAGGTCCATCTCAACCCAGATAAGAATAGGACTAACCACATCAAGAACCTTAAATGCACTTCAACTTTGATTTGATCCTATTCTTTCATTTTGATTCTTGGAGACATGAATCAACATATCAATAATTAATTTGTAGACAAACTGGAATTAAAGCCAGACTAAGTCCACAATTGAACAGAGATGGAACTATCCAATCAGAAGATACATCTCCTTCAAATCAATGATATTTGGTTATTGTTGACAAACAAACACAATTCAATATAACTTTTGCAATACAGTAAGTTAGCCTATTAACTTGTCCACAGGTTAACAAATGATATGTTGATTCACCTCTCCAACTAAACCAAAAATAAAAGTTAAAGAATAGGATTAAGCAAGTGGCTCAGATGAAACCATCCAAGCATTAGATATCCTTCCAAATGTTGATATTTGGTTCCTTTTGGGGCTTTCACAGAAGTAAATAGCCTAGAGTTACAGGCTATGGCCACAAACTAATGTAACAGTATTTATTCAGCAGCAAAATGAGTAAAACACATCCATGTGTGAATGAAGGAAGTCGGCGCAGGAGGTATTACCGAAGTCCAGAGTTTATTTCGAATTTACCTTAAATAAAACGCACCCAGCAATAACAAATGGAAGGTCAGTACTTTCATTCTCTGTCGTAATCACTCACAAAGACAAGAACAGAGGGAACATACATGCACATAATAATTAAGGGAATGAGCACCAGGTGTGTGTGATTGACAAGACAAGGAATAAGTGGGTGATGAGAATGGATCTGGCATTAGCTAGTAGCGCTGGTGACGACGAACGCCGAAACACATGCTTTAAACAAAAAAGGAAGGGAGTCAGCCTCGGTTGAAGTCGTGACACCATGGCCACATTTTGAAGCTAGCCTACGAAAGTAACTATACATGTCTTCTTATGTAATAATTGAAAGCGTGCATGACCAAGATGGCATCCAAACACCGCAGGTCTGTGGAGATCTTCTGGTTGCTATAATAATCTGCGCAGAATGGCGAACACCATTGATCACTTGCACTATGTGTTTTTAATGTAATCTCAACTTTGCAATTCAGGTCATTTGAAATTGCGCTATTAGGTATGCACCAGTGATAAACATTAATTGTTTGTATAAATACAAAATATCTGACATTGTATTACCGTTTTTAACTTTGTTTACTTTAAATAGTTGAAAGCATAAGAAAGTGATAACACAATGGAAATTCAACAAACTTCTGGCTGTCTCTTTCGTGGGTGAATAAAAAGTTGAAATCTCATTGATCAATGTCTCAACCAAATATTATCCGTTTTTCCGTTGAAATTGCGTGATGTGCCCAGTGGGATACTATGGCTTTGAGATACACACACAATGTCACATCTCTATGGAGGGTACATCCCGAAATGTTGTTTTAACCGCTTTTTGTCGATTTATTTTGGCTTTTTGGACTAGGGATTGTTTTGTTATAGGGCACATGATATAGAGTATCAAATTATATTACTGTCACACAACAGTTGCTAAATTAAAAGATGTGATACAGTAGCTGACTGCTATCACTCCCAAATCAGTTGAATCTATGGAACTGATGAAAAAACAAGTAGTCAAATTAGTGCAGCGGTTATATTTTATGAATAACTTTCAAAGTCAGTTGAAAATAGACTCATGTCTAAGTAAAAATAAGTTCAGTGCGAAGTAACTTTACTTGTTCGAGTCTTCCCATTTTTTGCTTCTTTGGTACGTCTGAAAATGTCTACACTGGTCTGACACTAGGCCAGTGATATATTGGTGGGAACTTGGGACGGTGTGGTTGGCCCAGTAACCGTTCCATTCAACCTTTTTATGCGAGTAAGGTTCATGTCGGATAAAGAAATGCGCCTTCTGAGCCTGGTAGGCACAAGCACATTTGTCGGTAAACTTTCCCGAAATGTCGACTAAACTAAATACGCTGAACCAAGAAAGGTGGGATCTTTTTTTGTGTCTGCTGGAAATTTAATTGCATGCGAAAAAAAGACGGTGGAAACGCCTTTATATTGACATAACTATCATATCAGTAAATTTGAGTCACGTGATGATATTGCGTGATCCTCCCACTACAACTCGGGAAAGCAATGCGATTTATTAGAGCTAAATGAAATAAATGAAGGGGGTGGTGAAAGTGCACTGTGATGAGGCTTTGGTGCGCCTTTCCAATAAATGTGATCGATGCTTGACAAATTAAAAAATAATCACGCTCTTGTCATAACAATCCGTACCATCAGCGCGGGCTTTCCCTATCACTTGCAGGCTGTTGGCTGGAAGCGCACGTGCCAACACCAGAGATTTTTGCAATATATTTTTCTTATTTCTTCAGTAGAGTTTAAATCGATGGAAACCCATTTAACTTGTATTTTTTATTCGGTACAGGAATTCAATCGCATAAAGTTGTTTTTGCTGGCGCAGTAGAGTCATCACGCACTATACTGTGTATCCCCAACAAGTCAATTTGAGTGCAAAACATCTCTGAGGTACAGAATATGCACATATTGTTTTTTATCGGATTTTACAACATTTCGCATTTAAAATCTCTCACCAATTGGATGGAAACTAGCTATTGAGTGAGACAGAATCAGAAAGTCAAAATGATAGATGTAGCAAAATAGTAGATCAGCGTAAAGGGTATGGTGAACTAAGTACACATAGGTGTTCGGTTAGAGTGCTGTTAAAAGCAATGCAAAATATTTTCAGGTGGAAACTACTGAAAGTATTACAAATTTAAACTAAAGTGCTTTGACATGTAAAGCATTGACCCAGGCTCATTTACTACACTACATTACCTGTTACTGATGTTCACCAAGAACAGGTCAATATTTCAACTAAAACCTTCTTTGGCAAATTAGTAGTGAATTTAAACTCAGAATCTGAGTGCTACGTAAAAAAAAATATGAGTATGTCCTTTAGTATATCATCTGTATAGAAGCTTAGATCAATGTGAGCTGTATCCTTGCCTCTTAAAATACTGATTTTGAAAGTGTCATGATACTGATAAAAACATGGAATGGGTGAAATGCTTTCAGTGCCTTCTTTTGATTTGCAGATAAATAGGGAGGCTGGGGTGATATAGTCCAAATAAGCCCCTCCCCCTGTGATGAAACAAGGGAAAAAAAGACTTGTGATACAAGTTGATACAACTAGGAGCTCTAACTACAGAAAATATGTATATGCATTCTAATATATATATATTCTTTAGCATGTTTTCATATGTAAAAGGTTTTAAAAATACAAATCAAAATATACAGCTAATCAAAAATACACTATTACATCTCCAGGTTGGCTGGCTTCTCAGAGATATTAAAAATACAATAAAACCAGGTTTTACAGTTGGGTCAGTTACCACAGCAATGAAAAAATGGCACCAGGCAAAGAGAAGAAAGAAGGGAGCAAGATGGTGTGATAATGAGAGGTAGAGAGAGCGAGCAGGAGAGAGACTGGGGGCAGTTCAGTCATCACTGTCGCTGCCTGACTCGCTCAACTGGAGGTCATTCCCTGTGGACACACAAACACACACATTACTACATTGCAACCACCACCTACAGACTTCTATCGAGAGATACATTATTAGTAGTCCCCCCAACGTAGAGTGCTACACTGGCCCTACCAGTCCTGGTACTCACTGAGTGTGTTCATCAGCTGGTTGCTG
Source organism: Coregonus clupeaformis (assembly GCF_020615455.1). Taxonomy (NCBI): domain Eukaryota; kingdom Metazoa; phylum Chordata; class Actinopteri; order Salmoniformes; family Salmonidae; genus Coregonus; species Coregonus clupeaformis. The sequence continues at coordinate 67,359,963 of NC_059198.1, forward strand.
CCCGGTTGCCTGTCTGCTCCTCCGTTGGCCATGGGGTTACGGTTGGGGGAGGGCTGGATGTGGGGGAGAGGGAGTGGGACAGGTTGGGGATGAGGGGCGTCATGCTCCCCATCACTGCTGGAGCTGTCGTCCCCACTACCAGAGCCACTGGCCGAGTCAGATGAGCTGCTGCCGCTACTGCTACTCATCTGTTCAATAACCTCCACCTCCGCTCGCAGCTCTGTGCCAGGACAGGAGGGGGCGAGAGAGGCAATAGAGTCAGGACACAGTCAAAGTCAATACAGAAACAAGAATGATCACATGGTAAAAGTGGTGGCAACACATGCAAGAGGCTCACCTCTCTTGATGTCATCTAGCTGGGGCTCAGGGAGGGGTTGTCCTTGGAAGGGAGGGGGAGGTCTTGGCCACTGCACCAGGCTTGTGGGGGGCACGGAACTGCGCTGGAGGCTGGGGACAGTTGCACGCGACCGACTGCTGCTCAATCCTGGCCTGGATCTTACTGCTGCCCTCCACTCTGAAAAACAAAGTCAACAGCTGCACATCTACTGTCACAAATGATCTGCAAAACACATTTCTCCTAAAGGTTAATTGTTAGTATGCATTTTTGAGACAGTGTTTTGGTTAACCCCTCACCTAGTTTTCTTGACCTGGATACTACTGCTCAACTTCTCCAGCATGTACTCCCCAGTGTCATGATTGATGATAAGAACACAGTCTTTCTGATATGGCCTCTTATTCCCTTTGAATACTGTCATGGGTGGTGTAGAGCCCTGGGAACAGCACAATAACAAGTATCATGATCAAGTAAACCGTTTGCTTTCATCTTTCTGCAGTGGAGTTATCAGAAATAACTTTTGTTATTGTACACCACAGGCAAAAGACCACAGCTGAGTAACAAAAAAACACCCATTCTTACTGGAATGTGAGGTAATGTGATGGTGACTTCCTCTCCTTTACCGACTTGCAACTCTCCCTCGCAGCTTGTGTCAATTGAAGCTGGTTTGAAATCATCTACAAGTGTGAAAGAGTGAGAAAGGTAATTATAAGGTCAGAAATACTAGTTACCTGTCCAAAATTGTAATCAGTAACCTAACTTTTGGATTACCCAAACTCAGTAACGTAATCTGATTACTTTCCCTTTAAGAGGCATTAGAAGAAGTCAAAAATGACACATTAAACGCATTTGGTGTGTCATCATTGTGGCTCTCTGATTTGTGGTCAGACTCGCTCCAGGTGGAACAACCTTAAACTTGCGCCTTTTTTTCAGTACTGAATTGAATGTCATTGAGAAAATGAAAGATGTTAATGTATTTTTTCTCGCAAACATCCTTTCTGAATTTAAAAGTAATCACCTAGCTACGCTACCTAGTTTTTCAAAAGTATTTGTAATCTGATTACAATATTTTTGTTCGTAACGTACCTCGTAACGTTTAGTTTTTTGTAATCAAGCTAGTTAACTAACAGTAACTAGCTATATTGTTACATAACGTTAGCTAGCTGACGAAGATAGTTAGCTAACATTATCTAACTTACCAAAAGGCGTGACTAAAGTTGGGTCTAGTAAAATAAACGTAACATATTTACACATTTATACTTAATCACTAAAAATATTGTCTGGCTACTAACATCTGATGGTGTGAAATGACGATTTTGGCCTCTTCTCAAAGCTCTCTCCGAGCTTCAAAACATGTTCTTCTTTGTCCAAGAGCGGATTTGTACTCCCATTCATGACTCTCTGGAAGTTTAAGATTCACATGTATTTAAAATATGCTGCTTTATAACACTTAATGATAGCTACTTTAGCTAGCTATGCAGCTAGCTAAGCTGTTCAACAAAACAATCCATACGCCACATGACCACTTATTTTCCTGTTTTGTTCCAGTGCTGGAAATGTCACCGATAGGATCTGAGAACCCTGCTTGGTTTGACTCCAAAGGAAACACCCACAAATCAGCATATTTAGTACCTTAGAATTAGTAACAATGTATTAGTATCTATAAGTAAAAATTTTCACCTACACGAATGAAGTACAACGTTTTTACTGACTGATATAAACCGGCCGGAATCATCGTAATCAAACACTGTTCCCACACGGACGAAGAAGACTACATGCCACACGAGAAATCTTAGAACATTTCTGGAACATTTGCGTTCATTAAAAATGTATGTGAAATATTTCGTGCATTTTCATTAGCAGTCTATCTAACACTACAATGTGTTAGTACCATCTATTAATATTAGCTGGATCATTTAATATGGATTGATGAAATATAATAGATTTGAGAATGTCAAGGAAGTTCTGCTATTAGCTACTACCGTTACCTACAGTCGTTACAAGTTATGGCACTATCAAAGCAAGACGACACAGCCAATGTTGTACTCCCTGGAGAGGAACCCAAAGACGGATTGCCATGTCTTACCCAACCTGTCCAAAGCAAAACATCTACTGGCAGGACTTTGAATGAGAAAGAGATAGAGAAACTGACAGGTGACCAGACTTTGGTGTCTGACTTCAAGCAGATAAAGTTGGAAAAGGAGGCACAGAAAAACTGGGACTTGTTTTACAAAAGGAACACTACAAACTTTTTTCAAGGATAGGCATTGGACCACCTGAGAGTTTGAAGAACTGAAAGTGTGCCTTGAGGTAAGAAGATGGTGTGGGATGTTGTTAGGTTCCCAACTAGGGTGCATCTCAATATGGTGCGTTTCTCTCTCTCAGTTTGAAGCCCAGAGGCTGGTCCTGCTTGAAGCTGGCTGTGGGGTTGGGAACTGCATCTTCCCACTACTGGAGGAAGACCTCAACATCTTTGTCTATGCCTGTGACTTCTCACCACGAGCTGTGGAGTTTGTGAAGGTAAGAAGATGTACCACTAATGACCCGGAGCCAGTGAGACTTTTAACAAAACAACCCTGATGTCCAGAGTCATTTTCTCTTTGTCCTCAGCAACACTCCCTGTACTGCACTGAGCGCTGCAGTGCGTTCCAGTGTGACCTGACTAAAGATGATCTGAGGGGTAATGTCCCAGTGGGCAGTGTGGATGTGGCCACGCTCATATTCGTCCTCTCAGCCATCCACCCAGACAAGATGCGCAGGCTCTGGACAACATTTACAGGGTGAGACAGGGCTGAGGGAAAAGCATGAAACTGCAGTAAACACTTTAAACACCCTCAAAATAACTCGTGACTGAATTGACATTACTCTGTGTCAGGTTCTGAAGCCAGGGGGCATCATTCTGTTCAGGGACTATGGCCTGTATGACCACGCCATGATGAGGTTTAAGGCCGGAACAAACTGGGAGAGAACTTCTCGTCAGGCAGGACGGCACCAGGTCTTATTTCTTCTCCAAAGGTCAGTCCATTCCTCTTTCTCTTTCCTCTCCTACATTTTCCCTCGTAGTAGTTCTTTTAGCTTTTTTTGTCTTTCTTTCTTTCTCTCATCACATAACGCACAAGCAGTAAGCAGTCGGTCTCTTCTATGGGACTCTTTCTTTGTTTATACATTTTTCTTCTTCTTCTTCGATGAGGTTTAACGGCAGTTGGCATCCAATAAATGTTGCATTACCGCCACCTACTAGACTGGAGTATAACTCCCTTATACTTTTCTTTTAAAAAATTTATACAAACAAATAATAATACTAATACCCTACCATCTAACACTACACTCACAAAACATAAAAATATAAAATAAAATACCATACTCCACTATTTAAATCTATTTAGTCCTACTTCAGGCCAACAGCCTGAAAGGATGGGACACAGCCACTTAACACAACCTGAAACTCTTCCGATGTCAAGTCTTGACCACCAAAATACCTCTCCGTAGCTGCCACCACAACCTCTATTTTCCGACTTACGTTCCAGCCCTGCAGTAGATTTGATAACCATTGCTATAAATGCCAAAAATCCAATCTTACTGAAACATACAGTACCAGTCAAAGTTTGGAACACCTACTCATTCAAGGGTTTTTCTTTATTTTATACAATTTTCTACATTGTATAATAATAGTGAAGACATCAAAACTATGAAATAACACAATGGAATCATGTACTAACCCAAAAAGTGTTAAACAAATCAAAATATATTTTATACTTGAGATTCTTCAAATAGCTACTCTTTGCCTTGATGACAACTTTGCACACTCTTGGCATTCTCTCAACCATCATCACCTGGAATGCTTTTTCCCACATATCCTGAGCACTTGTTGGCTGCTTTTCCTTCACTCTCTGCGGTCCGACTCATCCCAAACCATCTCAATTGGGTTGAGGTCGGAGAATAGTGGAGGCCAGGTCATCTGATGCAGCACTCCATCACTCTCCTTCTTGGTAAAATAGCCCTTACACAGCCTGGAGGTGTGTTGGGTCATTGTCCTGTTGAAAAACAAATAATAGTCCCACTAAGCCCAAACCAGATGGGATGGCGTATCGCTTCAGAATGCTGTGGTAGCCATGCTGGTTAAGTGTGCCTTGAATTCTAAATAAATCACAGACAGTGTCACCAGCAAAGCACCCCCACACCATAACACCTCCTCCTCCATGCTTTACGGTGGGAAATACACATCGGCGATCTTCCGTGCACTCCAGACCAAAGGACAAATTTCCACCGGTCTAATGTCCATTGCTCGTGTTTCTTGACCCAAGCAGGTCTCTTCTTATTATTGGTGTCCTCTAGTAGTGGTTTCTTTGCAGCAATTCGACCATGAAGGCCTGATTCACACAGTCCCCTCTGAACAGTTGATGTTGAGATGTGTTGTGACTTGAACTCTGTGATGCATTTATTTGGGCTGCAATTTCTGAGGCTGGTAAGTCTAATGAACGTATCCTCTGCAGCAGAGGTACACTGGGTCTTCCATTCCTGTGGCGGTCCTCATGAGAGCCAGTTTCATCATAGCGCTTGATGATTTTTGCGACTGCACTTGAAGAAACTTTAAAGGTTCTTGAAATGTTCCATATTAACTGACTTTCATGTCTTAAAGTAATGATGGACTGTCATTTCTCTTAACTTATTTGAGCTGTTCTTGCCATAATATGGACTTGGTCTTTTACCAAATAGGGCTATCTTCTGTATACCACCCCTACCTTGTCACACCACAACTGATTGGCTCAAACGCATTAAGAAGGAAAGAAATTCCACAAATTAACTTTTGAAATGCATTCCAGGTGACTACCTCATGAAGCTGGTTGAGAGAATGCCAAGAGTGTGCAAAGCTGTCATCACGGCAAAGGGTGGCTATTTGAAGAATCATAAAATACATTTAGATTTGTTTAACACTTTTTTGGTTACTACATTCCATATGTGTTATTTCATAGTTTTGATGTCCACTATTATTCTATAATGTAAAAATAAAGAAAAACCCTTGAATGAGTAGGTGTGTCCAAACTTTTGACTGGTAGTGTATATCACTTGTTGGTTTATCCCACTGTACTGGTATAGATCTACTTCTCACACCACTCCTCTCAGGATCCCTTCCCCTTGACCAATCTTCCTCTACTTTCTTCACTGCCTCAGCATATGACAACTTCTGCACTACTCTAACCCTGGAAACCTCAACATGCCTCTCTCGCATGGGCACCCCTACAATTAACACATACCACTGCTTTCCCCAATGCTACACATTCCTTGGTCCTATGCCCTTCTGCACACTTCTCACACCTAGGAACCTCCCTCCCACACACTGCTGCCACAAGCCCATAAGCTTGACACCTGTAACAATGTAATGTATTCAGCACAAAAGCTCGTACAGGATAACTTATATATCCTAATATCACTTTGTCGGGCAAAACCAAAAGAACAGACAATGACTCGACTGTTTCTCCACTCACTCCACCCTGTCTGCGTCTCACCAAGCGCGCGAGCATCACAAACACGGGAATCTTCTCCTTCAGTTGGTCAGCTTTCACATTTACCGCTACCCCAGTAATCACTCCTTTCAATGGCGCCCTTTTCTTGAGAGCAAAACAATTCACATCTCTTCCCCCCATTCATTTTAACACAGAGCTCCTGCTCCCTCTGACCAGCAGAAACACAAACAATTATCACTAGACCACTTCTGGTTACCCTCACCGATTCCACAGCACCCAACTCTGTTTTCACCCAACCTGAAACCACAAATGGATCAGCCAAAAGGCAAGGGTCCACTTTTTCCAAAAACTTCACTCCTACTGTCACAGACTCATCTTTATCCCGACCCTCGGTGCAAACCTCGGGCTCCGAGAACTTCACCACACCGACCACCTCCGATACTTCGCCCTCATTCACTTCCATTTCTCCTCCTGTCTTCAACTCACTCTGCTTACACTTTCTACCATTCTCCTTTAACAAACCATCTCCCTTTTTTCTGCCATTTTTAACCGACTCAAGCTCACCCTCTTCCTCCCTCTCTCTCTCTTAGACCTCCTCTGCCTCTCTTTTTCCCTCCATTCCTCCTCCGTATTCCAAGTCTAACTCTCCTTATGATAATACTGCACGTCTCCTGACATACATCTTGTTCTTGCCTTGTCAAGGACGCCATTTAACCGGCTGTCACCAATGTACAATCTATACATTTTCATCTGAACCTTCTGTGTTTCAGGCTCCTAGCTGACCTGTTCAGAGGGGGGGGGTTCGAGTGTAACCAATGAGTACGTGCTACGAGAAACGGTCAATAAGAAGGAGGACTTTGTGTACCCAGGGTGTTCCTTCAAAGCAAGTTCGAAGGCCAGACCAATTACAGAGCTCCTGAAGTCCCTTTCCGCAACAAATGTTTGAAACCTTCAAAGGCACAAATGGACTGAAACCTTCATATATAAACAGATATCATTGGACAAAAGCCTACACTGCCGTATTGCTGATCAAGTGCCGTTTGTTTGATAATGCTTTTTTATTAATAAAACTCAGTGGTGGAAAAAGTACCCAATTGTCATACTTGAGTAAAAGTAAAGATACCTTAATAGAAAATGACTAAAGTGAAAGCTACCCACTAAAATACTACTTGAGTAAAAGTCTAAAATAATGTGGTTTTAAATATCCTTAGGTATCAAGAGTAAATGTAATTGCTAAAATATACTTAAGTATCAAAAGTAAAAGTAAATGCTATAAATAATTTCAAATTCCTTATATTAAGCAAACCAGACAGCACAATTTATTTTTTATAGCCAGGGGCACACTCCAACACTCAGACATAATTTACAAACAAAGCATTTGTGTTTAGTGAAGTCCACTAGATTAGAGGCATTAGTGATGATTGCGCGTTCACTTGATAAGTATGTGAATTTGACTCTTTTCCTGTCATGCTAAGTATTCGAAAGTGTTAACAAGTACTTTTGGGTGTCAGGGAAAATGTAGGAGTAAAAAGTACATATTTTCTTTAGTAATGTAGTGAAGTAAAAGTTGTAAAAAATAAAATGGTAAAGTACAGAATCCAAAAAAACTACTTGAAGTAGTACTTTAAAGTATTTTTACTTAGTTACTTTACACCAATGATAAAACTATATGTGTATATGATGGAGAATTTCTTAGAGAGAATGGTTTGGATGTGTAGTTTCAGAGTTGTTAAAGTTCCAATACTATTTTTTGCTGCCATCTTTTCCAATCACATTTTTTTACCACAAGGGCAACAAAACCTGTATAAAATATGTAACATCAAGTGCTCCTTGGTTACAGTCAAAATAAATATTGTCTCATATTTTTTATCCTGCTCAATTTGTTTTATATTTCCAATTTATCACTTTTACCACAATGTGCATACTTGGCAAACCCATGTTGACTTCTAAAAATGTAAACGTGATGGTTTAATGTAGATGTCATGCACCTAATAATCTCTCGTGGACAGATGCATGTAACATATCTGACACAATTATGCAAGATTTTAGTTCTTGGTGTCCGAGATTATGCACCTAATGATTTTGAGTGGGCAGGATTTGTTTTAGCGTAACAGTAACAGTTCCTTATATTTTTAAGTTGCCACTACATACAATAATACCTCTGCTTTTATGTCTTTAGGCACTGAACAATGAGCATCTGGATTTGTTTTTGAGACCACATCTTTTTTCAGTCCCCCCCTCCAAATGCATCCACCTGTGACACCACAAAGTCACCCCTGACCCTGTGGTAGGATGAGTCACCAGCAAGCACCTGAAATTATTACTCACATGTCACCTTTTCAAAGACCTCTACAGGTGTTTGTCCTATCTAGGCGCGTGTGTGTGCACGTTTCTGTGTGTGTGCTTATGTGCAGGTGCACGTGCAGGTTTTTGGTGTGTATTTTTTCATGTGGAACTGCCCCCACCACGCATTTGCCCTTTCCAGCAGTGGGCTGGGTCAGTGTGGGTTTGTGCCATGTCACCTTTGGGAGATGAGACAAGGGAACACGTGTCACTCCTCTCACATCATCAGGAACGTGAGGGCAGCTAGATCCACAGTACATGAGGAGTCTGACATTCAGTGAAATGCGCAACCCCACCAGACACTGTCTGCTGGACACTTGGGGCTCAAAGGCCAGCTCCCTTCTGGCTTTTTTATAGCCTATAGGGTTTACTGATACAGTAGAGGATGGCAAAGCACTGCCGTTTAAAAGGGTTCTTTATATCACCAGGTAGGTTCACGTGGGTCTGAGCACATGATTTCGGCAACCCAGAACCAAAATCTTGCATCTACTTTGTGTTAACGTCTGTCCACAAGAGAAAGGCTTTGCACAGTTTCACTGACATTAATCTCTATGAAAGGGATTTATCATTTGTTTACAAATTGGGTTGATTTATAGATCAGATAATCAGTGCAGCGCCCTAGGTCAGACCGACCCTACCCACTGGGCACAGATGTCAATTCAACGTCTATTCCACGTTGGTTCAACGTCATTTCATTAAAATGAGGTGGAAACAACGTTGATTCAACCAGTGTGTGCCCAGTGGATAGTGAATAAGCACAGTACGCCCCATTTCCATATCCTGTCAATAGGAAGTCTATAGCAACACAATGAGTCATTGAGGGAGTACACAGGTGCTCCCAGTCCTATTCAAGGTCCCCATCATCACTCATTACTAATCACCTGTCACCATTGTAATGTTCGGGATGCAGGTACAACCTGATCCTTCCTCTACACACACACACATAAACAAGTGGCGCCCGTCTTTCTGTCGCGTGACGAGGGTTCTTACTGATGGTCCAGGCAAATCATTATTGTGAGCCTCTACCCCCAACAATGTTCTCTTAATGGAATCCAGTCCACATTCACCCACTGCTATAACACTTGGCACTTTCCCCTAAACATTTACAGCACTAAGTGATCATTATCAGCCTCTTAGGATCCTTTGTATATGAAGACGCTATAAGTACCTAGAATGTTTTGTGAAGTGGAGCCCTCATGAGTGTGATGATATTGCATAAGAGGAATGTGATAGGAGGGATTGCAGCGTATTACTACATATTTCTCTCCCCCTCTCTTTTTCACTCTCACCTTATTCAAATGGGCAGAATGTTCAGTGTGTCTCAGAGGTCAAATATAGTGCATATCTATCAGCGTTGTCCGAACTACACAATCCATCTCAATTCTAAATGTTCTGAACGTTCCGCCCTACTAAGCAGGACCATGCCAAGATCCGTCTCTCTTATATTGCTGTATCATTTCCTTTATAGAGAGGGCACTTCCTGTAGAAAAGTCTCTCGCACACGCACATGCTCAGGCTGAGGTCAGCTCTGCTCCACAGTGGAAGAGAGCACTGAAGAGGACATAGCCTTCTAGTACCTTCTATCTGGAGGGGTTTGACATATCCTGTTATTCAGACACGTTCCTTTGGGTGGACAGAACATGCTGACTACTGTAGATGTCCTTGTGATTTTGATAGTAGTTACAGTGATGTAATGTGGGAAGCTAAACGCTTGTGAGATGAGGCGAGTACACTGTTTCCTCTGTGGAAGGGATCCCTTCCTTAATGATATTGACTTATATTGGTTTCAGTAAAAAAAAAAAAAAAGTGTTCACAGTCCTAGATGTGGCTTTTTGGTGCTTATGGTTTTGAAAAGTATTGGCGAAACAATGTTGTGTATGCAGTTATGAATACCTATTGAAATACTAATCCTGATTTCACATTGGTTCTTCATATACTGTATACTCCCACTCCCCCCTGATCACAGCCATCCTACATACAATAAGTAGGCTGTATACAATATATTTGATTCTCCTCCTAAATGGGGCACGTGATTCTCTTGTCAGTGAATGGGTAGCGGATGTATTCCAAGGACTAGACGGGTTTCCGAACAGGACACGACCCCATCAGATTGGAGCGCTGTGGAAAAGTCATTGAGGTTTTCCTGACTGGTTGATTTTCTTCCTCTCCCATTATTAACACTGGCAGTGAACTGGTGTAAATGTCTAACTGGTCTGTTCTCTGGCTTTAATGTGAGCAGCCAGACAGTCTGAGTTACATAACTGTCAAAACAATCACCCCCCTCAATCTGCATGCCTGCCATCCTCTGCTTCTCTCTTTTCCCCTCTGATGGGCATGGGAAATGAAAACAAGGATGTCTTGGATGTGGGTATGAGAGAGGGAGAAAAAAAGAGAAGCGAGAGAAGAGCAAGTAAGCAGCTGTGTTTGTGTTGGCTAAACCTGTGTGAATACAGGTCCAAGTGGTGTGTGTTTGTATGTGTGGGAGAAAAAAGAGGGTGTAATACCTGGATTTACTCCCACACTGCCCAAGATCTCTCCTCCTGTTCTAGCTATTAGGAACAACCCTAAAGGCAGCGCTGTGTCTGAGTACCCTGTACTTGCGCACTGTAGCTGAGTCACCTTACTGTCCGCGGCTGCCTAATCACGCACTGCAGCACTGATAAGGACCTCTTATATGCCTGAGGTTAATGAACAAAATGGGCTGTTGAACAGACACTGTGTCTTAGGATAAGGGTCCTTCACTGATGGCGTGAATGTGTGCTATTTGCCTATCTAATCATATTTAGTATATCTGGGTCACATGGTATCTGAATCAGGATGGGACAAGCGCATCTAACAAAAGTGAAACTAATGAAATAGCTCAATAGGTCTATCTTGTCATCATAGTGCACACGCAGTAAAATAACTGGAAATAAACATTCTAATGGTAGTTGAATGATAACCAAGCCTTATGTTCTAATGTCAAGCAATAGCACTGATATGTGTCATTCAAAGCCTCTGTCATTTCATAAACTCTTTATAACCTTTTTGTAAACATTACCACCTACACACCACATTTACATACTGGGCATTCCATTACCTTGGGCTGAGAGAAAGTAGAGAATTACAAATATTTTTATCAAAAATGGTTCCAGTTCCACTCAGACATACAAAAATACCAAATGAGTCCTGTCTAACATGATTGGTGTGTATTTTACACAACAACCTCTCTACCTCCCAAACACAGATCATATTGTTGGAAATAATATAAATTTTAAACATAAATGTGCCGTTATGGGTATCATTTGAACAAGGATTTGTTATACAAAGATGGAAGCTTTAAATCAATATATCATAAGGTTTTGCCGGGTGAGTATTTATCTAATCATAGGCCTTCTGTACACAACTGGCGTGCATGATACCATATAAATATAATTATATTCATCATCAGATTGTTCTTGAACTCGATTTCTTTGAATCCAGACCCAACAGACCAAAATACCATGTTTAATCTATAGGGCATCCCCATTAATTTACTGTATCATGCATCTCTTATGGTGTTACACTGCTCAATACTGGGCTACTTATGTTTTGAGGATACAGTATATGGTATCCTGAGCATTGGAAAAAGTGGTTCTAGAATATGGGATGAAGAGTATCTGGTATTTTGGAGTAGGTGATACAGGGGTATTTGGTTGGGTATGGCTAACTGGCCTAAATGGAATGTAGGGGCAATGAATATCTGAGGTATTCATTAAATACATTTCATTCATGATTATCTGAAATCTGGAACATTCTATTGTAGGAAGAAATATATATTAAAGACATTTATAAAAAGGTATTGAATTTCCCAAATTGTATATTCAACTTGTTTACAACTGTTTTACCACACAGTAAGTAGTCTTTGATGGTACATAAATATATAAATGCATCCGTTTGAGAGAGCAGAAGGGCGTGACGTTACGCTGTAGATACGCGTTCACAAGTAATTTCATCATCACTTGCTCCAGTGGCTCGGCATTGGACGCAGACAGAGCGTTGTGTCAATTGACATTTTACAAGACGATTATCACGCTTTTGTCTCTCAATGACCTGTATATCGCTTTTGATATACATATAAATATTTCAAACCTCCTTTTTATCATTGCTAATGTTGCAGTGTGATTGAGCGTGTTTCTTCTAGAAGCGCCGGTCTCGCGGTTAGAGCGTCTCTTGGAAATTGGCTTTGTTCGCTCCGACAGCACACAGTCCGGCTTTATCATCCAGAATGGACAATTTGGAGAAAGAAAATAGGTCTGACGAAGATTCGGAATACGAAGAAGAGGAGGTGGACCCTAGAATTCAGGTACGCTATAATAACAATTGCTCTTTGTTTCAGTTGAGACTAACTAATCTCTTAATTTAACAGCATTTGATACATCCACTTCAATGCACAGTGGAAAAGTATGTATTATCCCTGGCAGAAAGTCTATCTTATTTGGGGTCTTTTTTTCAAATTGTTTTTTAATGTATTGATTTATCAAGGCTGTCGGTCTACCTTGAACAAAAGGTCTGTGTTGAGCCAACTAAGTTGGGGCAGTAGGCCTACTTGTTAGGTTTATGATGGGCTATGTTTTAGCCAAACTTGTTTCTGATTTAATGGAATACATCGGAATACAGGCCTGGCACTCAAATAGCATGTTCATCTGAATATACCTTCTGCTGTGTGCTAGGCTATTAGTTGGTTGAAAAATAAAATTATTTAGCCTTAAAAGCTATGTGCATTTAATATATCCATAAATCAAGATGATAGCTGATTCTTCTATTTGTTCAAACCATCACTCTGGCTACCTTCTAATGTCCAGTCTAGTATTTCATTCAAGTGTAACACATTCCAGATGTTGCGACTTCCCCAGATGCTGTATTACATTCCTTTCTCTTGGTGTTGCTCAATATTGTCATTTGCTCTCTTTCTTACAGGGAGAACTGGAGAAACTCCCAACCAGTCTACAGATGACATCAACAGATGCCTGAGACACAACTGGAGGTAAGACAGTGTACACACGCACACTTTCAAGTTTGACACACACTTCCCCCTCAAAGTGCACCACATGGCTGACACAAACTGACAACAACTAGAATCAAATGAAAGTGAAGACTTGACCGCTCTGCCATCAGATGTGTCATCAGACACTTTGCAGCAGTCTGTGGCTTTTCATATGTTTTACATGCAAAACCCATATTTTCTGCACTATGCAGCTACAAGGTGACCCACTATCAAATAATTCCTTTCAACCATTAGACATTGACCTCTGCATTTTGAAATGATTCATTCAGGTCATTGAGGTGGTGTATGTTGCAGAGTGTTGATCTTTGGATGCTGTTAAATGTCAGTAAAGTAGTAGCACCCAGCTCTGTCAGTCGTATACCTTTTTGGATCTGTATTAAGGTAAAGTCTCTTTAGGACACCTGTTGGGGTCAGGAGGCATTCAGTCTATAAAATACCTGTCATTTCTATTGTTTACTGGATCCTCACCACTGGGCAGCATAAAGCTTAAAGAACTTGTACTTGTACAATGTTTCCATTGATCTTGATGTTCAATGAGTGCTTGTCAAATACTTACTTGTTTTTCGAGTTCAGATATACTCCGCTCTGTGTTGTTGAGTCAGCGGGTCATGGTCAAATCAGTTTATTTGTAGACCCAGTTTGACGTGGTCTCTCAGTGCACAGCTGTCTGCCTGTTGGAGTAAACGGTGTGCCAATCGGTGAAGTGTGTCTATTTGAGATAGACTTGAGTCCTTACGGATTGCTCCACCGATCTGTAAAAAAATTAACATTTCAAAAGATCAGATAAAGGCCTCTGTGGAAACCCTTTGCAACACACACACACACAAAATATTGTCCAACTTTTTGAGTGCATTTGACTTTAAAGGGAATAAACACACAGATGTACGATTCACCATTTCTCAAACCACTTCTCAAGTACATAGCCACAGGAAGTAGGGGTGCTGAGGTGCTGCAGCACCCCCTAGAAGGAATAAAAGGTATCGCAGCTCCCCCACCCCCCAACTACTGCTCAGTGCAGATTTGGCAGAGCTTCTGGTATTGATGGAGTGATGAGGATAGCCAGCAGCAGAGCCCATTTGGATGTAGGAATATCATAATGTCCTGGTAATGGACCATTGGCTGTAGTGTTTGTATTGATAATATCAAGGAGCACGTGTCACTGCATTTGTGATAAGGGGCAAAGCAGATCAATGGCTATGAGTTCCATAACATCTGTGAGCATTTTGTATTTAATTCAGAGGCCTTTCATTTAATACCAATATCAACATCCAAATGGAATAAGCTGTATCTGGGTAAAGGGGCAATACAGTTACACAAATAGTTTGGATTGAATTAGAGTATTTTTAGGTATACCAGTGTGTTTGAGATGGTGTTCAGTGTATGAGGAGGCTGTGACAGAGGAGATGCGCCACAAAAGCAACGCTCTGCTCGACCCTGAGGTGTGGGGACAGAGAGACTGCACTGTACTGTAACCTCTGCTGGATCAGCTGAGGAGAAAGAGAGAGATGGAGAAAATGAGGAGTGGAAATAAGAACAGAAAAAAGGGGATGGAGTAGAGGGAGTAGAGTGGGGGATGAAATGCATTACAAGGAGAGATGGAGAAAGGGGGGACCGTGACCCCATCCTCTGAATTTTCTCTGTTGAGAAATAGATGGTTTACATGGCCTGTACACACACACACACACACACACACACACACGTACAGTTTTCATACCCAGCAATTACCCCCTGTTGTTCTGAGACTGAAATAATGCATGGTGCCTCCCCTGCGGTGGCCTCTTGCTATGCAGGAGGTTGGGAGTTCATGGAAAGGCTGTTTTTCTCTCCAGGATGGCAGGTATCTGATAACCATGTCAGAATTCCAGTCTGACAGAGTACAGTAAAGAAACATGTTGGGGCAGCAGAACAGCAAGTACCAAAGTGTTGCAAATGGCAAACAGTGGTGGTGGAGCCATCACTGTATTGGGTTCCTTGATCTGCATCACACTGAATGGGAAGGGAGCTAGGGTTCAGGGGCTAGGGGTTGTTTTCGGACATGGTGTTTGTCCTCAGATGCCAGCTTGTTGCAGGATGAGTGATGTCACAGGAAGTGTGTGTCCCTGCCCTGTTCTCACAATTGGCCTTCCATCCCTCAGATTTGAAATGGTAACAGAAAGGATATCTTAGTCCAGAACACTGGTGCAGATTTACATAACATCCCATGGTCAGATTTAAAGTTTCAAAGAATTGAAAACAATCCAATAAACTTATTGCATAAGTGCTATATATTTTTTCCACACTGACATCTCCAGGAATTTCATGCTTGTTTTTGTTTTCTGTCTACCATGATGTCTCCTTCTGGACGTCACACTTGACCTCACTTGTTTGATCTGAGAAAAAAATCTCCTCTGCCTTATCTAAAACGGTTTCAGGGCGATTTAATGTTTTGGATTAGATTAGGTTTGATACGTGTTGAAAGTAGGCCTGTTATTGGCTTTATCAGCATGCTTAGCTGGGGACTCTTACATCTAACCACTCCGACTGATGAATAAACATTAACAGTAGCTGATGGTGTGTCGCATAAAAGGCTATTTCATATGATCATTTTCATATGGCCATTTCTTTGTTAATTGCCTGTTTGCTGTGTCTGATGGTTGCATCGACATAGCTGCCCCTGTTAACTTGATCAAAGACTAATGCAATTTTAGGACACTGGCCTTTTCAGTTGCAGAAGACTTGAAGGTGGGAGAGCCCCGACTCGTATGTCTAAATTAATTTAATTACTGTCTTAAGAGTCTGAATGAATACTCTGGTTTCGTGAAATCCTGGTGCGTCTAACTTAATATTTGCTGTCAATTGTTAACTGCGGTTGGTTAACTAGTTAAGAACAATGACCTAATAATGTAATCGCCGTAACATCGAGATGAGTGTTGAGTCTTCTATTACCTTTGTGAATATTCATAGCAAACAAAGGGTTGGAAGTTCGCTACAGTCCTAGTTAATAACCCTTTCTCCCTGTTTCTCTCCAGGATGCCAGGCAGAAGTTCCGCTCGGTATTGGTAGAGGCCACAGTGAAGCTGGATGAGCTGGTCAAGAAGATTGGGAAGGCGGTGGAGGAGTCCAAACCCTACTGGGAGGCGCGGAGAGTGGCCAGACAGGTGAGACACCACTCAGTGGACAGGGGGACTACGAGCTGGGGGTCTCGGCTCATATTGACCTTAGAAATAGTCCAAAATCTTTTATTTATCGGAAACGCTTTATTTGCCTTGTTTCTTTGGGATTCATTAAAACCAGCACCATTGCATACAATTTGATACCAGGTTGACTACCACATCATTTCTAAATACTAGGCAAATACCACATTGAACACCAAATGGTATGGGACTGTTAACTAACGTGTTACCTATTTACCTAGCTTGACTTGCCAGGACAAGTATTCTTTCTTAAAACTGCATTGTTGGTTAAGGGCTTGTAAGTAAGCATTTCACTGTAAGGTCTACACCTGTTGTATTCGGCGCATGTGACAAATACAATTTGATTTGAAGTGAATGGCCTGCACAGCCTCTCCTTCATTTGCCTAATTGCCCCTCTACACACGGTAATGAGTGATGGCTCTAACAACAACATCACTCCGTGTTAAAGCCCCGGCTGCTTAATGAGAGTGAGGGGGGTGTGGGAGTGGCTTTGTGTGAAGCTGTGATCTCGGTTCCCTATTCTGCAAAGCCATAGCTATTGTTAGAGGAAAGGAGAGCTGCTGCCACCTGCTCATCTAGATAAGAGCCCTGCAGCTGTAAACAGTCGAGAGGAACTGCCGGGACCAAACCAGACATGAAAAGGTTTTTAAAGGCCAATTCTTCACTTCTTCTCTTATTTTGTTCCCTCTGGTGTTTTTGGCTCTGCTTTGGGCATTGTGTTCCCCTCATTCAGGCAACCTCTATATGGCTTCTGAATGAGCATGCACCTTTGTGTGGTTGTGATTTATGTTAATGCCCCTGACAACACAAATTAAGTTCCCTTATGGAAAAAGGAAGTTCTTCTAAGTTTGAGGATATTGGATTGTATGAGTTCCTCTGTCTACCTTTCGCACATCTACTCAGGGGTGCAACTTTCACTGGGGACGGGGACGGGGACACACACACACGCACATTCTGAAATATAATTTGTCCCCCTACAGTTTTATCATTGCACTGTGATACAAAAAGAGGCATCGGTGTGCTTTAGGACCATGCGGACACGTCAGAGCGGTCGGGTAGCACGGTGCTGCTGTCTGCAGCTGCTGTCTCTGTGTGTTGCGCCTTTTCTCCAGGTTGTAAAAGCAAGCACAGCAGAAACTGGCTACTCTTTATTTGACTGATGTAGCTGGCAAGTTAACAGCATTTTTTTTTTTTATTCTCAGTGCTGAGCTAGTAGTGTAACTGACATGTAACGTTAGCTAATGTTTCATCCCATCTCGACTGAAGTTATGTCTGAAGAGAATGAGCTAGCTAGCTAGCTAGTAGCTACCACAGCCAGTTCAGCTTTAGCCTCTAGCTATCTGTCAGGTAGTAGCATCTAACAGCTGTTGCGTGTGTATGGAAATGTTTTGTAGCCTTTTTGTCCCGTTTCAACAGAAGTAAATTAACTTGGCCAGTTTTTGCCAGTTGATGTACCATTAGAGCTAGCCAAAAGTTGCCTAAGGTTAGCTAGCTAGCTCACTAACTTCAGTTATTATTTTAGCCTCAATCACACTAGACCTGAATCAAACAATGAAACCAGCGGACAAATGATTGAAGATATTCTGAAAATTTTTGGACAGTGCAATGTGAGTTATTATTAGTCAGTATAGCAATGTAACGTTATTGATCTGTCAGTTTCCCTAGCTAATTCCCTACTTTTCACATTGACACGGTATAAACAGCTTTACAAGCTACACTGTCATGGTGCACAGTCAGTACACAACACTATGCTCATCATGTCTTAGCAGGATCAGATGGTGACAGGGGTCTCAGCAGGGTCAGTCAACCAGGGAAGACCAGTCTGTGACGGTGCTGAGGTGAACTTTTGCAGAACCAAGGCTATTTCTCTGTGCAGCAAACACTGGACAAGCCAGATGTTTCAAAGATTGAAACTATTTTAGGGCAGTCTGACAAACCTCTAAAGTTGATTTCCAAACCGTATCAAGGGTTGATAGAGGCTTTTCCCGATGGCACAAAACATGTAAAACATGACGAAGACCTGGGAGACACTATTGATGATGATGAATGGATACAGATATGTTTGAATGCCCAGTCATGTTCATATAATCTCAGACATACATTACTGCAGTTTAAGACCATCCATAGAACATACTATATGCCAGTGAAACTGAATATCATGCACTCAGAAATGTAATTCCTCTGCTGGAGGTGTAAAACACAAAAGGGGAAATTATTAAAATATTTGTCCTCCTAAACATGGCCCTGCCAAGCCGCACTGCTTCTTGATACACTGCTCGCTTAACCCGGAAGCCAGCCGCACCAATGTGTCGGAGGAAACACCGTTCAACTGGCGACCGAAGTCAGCGCGTATGCGCCCGGCCCGCTACAGAAGTTGCTAGAGCACGATGGGACAAGGACATCCCGGCTGGCCAAACCCTTCCCTAACCCGGACGACGCTTGGCCAATTGTGCGCCGCCTCATGGGTCTCCCGGTCGCAGTCGGCTGCGCTGCTCGGGAGGCCCAAAATGGGACATATTTGCATATGTTATGATCTTGTGAAGGCTGGCTGAATTCTGGCAAAGAGTATGTTCTTTTATCTCAGCATGTCTACAGATTCTCCCTGTTTTTGTTTGCTTGAAAATGTTGATACTGGAGACTTATCAGAAGAAACTGTGTATCCTAGCATTTATAGTGGCTAAGAAATGCATTGCTATTAATTGGAAGGTTGGATATCCTCCCAGATTGGATGGCAGAAATGTCAAGTTATGCATCACTAGATTTGATTTATTACAAGATTAAGGGTATACTGTGCAACTTTCATAAGGTCTGGGTGCCTTATATGGAATACTGTATGACAAAGGGGTCTGTATTGAAAACATGAGTTTTTTTGTCAAGCAGTTGCAAATATTTTTTTTTTATTGGCACATGAGACAACGGTCTGATTTGCGCCTGTCTCAGTGGACTAATCCATTGAGGAGGCCACGGGGATGCCACGGTCCAAGAATATGGGGATTGTGTCTCAGATGCACAAAGCACGTCTCTCTCCAGAATGCGCTCTCTCCCACCATTTCGTGGCTATTCATTGTTTCATAACTTCATTGTGTGCATTGTTTGCTGTGTCTCAATTCCCCATTACATATATTGCCAGTAGTAGCCTACATTTACCGTTAATTCCCATAATGTTTGTTTGGGTACAGTGATTTATGTTAATGCATTGAATATATTATTATTATTATTATTAGTCATTTATCATTCTTATTGTCGGAGTGGACATGTGTTTTGCAGAACTCACAACTTATGCTACCCTTGAGAGAAACACGTTTTTATTTAATTCCATTTACGAGTTTTGTCAATTTATTCATCGTCTTTTGTTTGAAACGCTCCTGTCAATGTTGAGTAAGGCCGCACACCTGATTACGCATATAGAAGTAGGACTAGTCTACCTGGCCTGCACACACATCTAGGCCCATAAATGTGCCCAAAATGAGGTGTGGAGCTTCTCAAAGTAATTTTTCTTCAACTCAAACAGCAAATAAACGAAGTCTGTTTTTAGAATCAATTGAGAATGGCAATAGTTCCTCAAAGTATTTGAACAATATTTCCAGCTCTCTCCCTTTCGATAACCACTCGACATGAAAGTGAAAAATGTAAATGTGAGACAAATGAGAGAACAGCTCACTCTGACCATTTGACTTGCCCTAGCAGAGTTGTTTATCCAGAGCGTTGGTGACTGCAACTGTGCTGCTGGCAAGAATTTAATTATGCTTTTTTGCCAACGTTTACTGACACTGGCCATATTCAACGGGTGTTGAGTGTTTGTAAATTCGTCAGTTATTCTGCGCTCTAGCACACTGACGAGAGTGCTCTGAAATCGGAGTAGATAGCCAGAGCGAATTTACCAGCTACGTCTATCGACCATTGTCGACAGACATAAACATTCTATTGAAATAGTTACTTGCATAGTGGAGTCTTTTTGTTTAGACATGTAGCTAGCTAGCTAAACAATTAACCATATTCCAACTCATAACGTTACTACCCTGCATGAATCGGCAGGTAGCTAACCAACCAGGTTCAATGTTAGCTAGCTAACATTAGGCTATAACTAGCAATTCAAATGACCTCTGAGATACGAATAATATTACTAGACAGATCATACATGTAACTTTACCTAGCTAGCCAGCCAGCTAACGTTAGCTAGCTAGCTAACAGTACACTTGAATATCTGAAAATGTAGCTAGCTAGGCTCTCTTACCTGTATACAGGGATGGACGCGTCTCCCTATCTGTCACGGATGCCTTGGTTGCCCTTAGTTTGATGATGTAATCCGGAGACAGGTGTTTTATACAACAGCCTTCTGTGTGTTCTCTTTTCCACTCCGTCTGCATATTTGCAATCAAACGGTAGAATTTTCTCCATCTCCATAGCTATCATACTCTAATTTGATTTCAAAACTCGGTCCTCCAGAAAGTGGAAAGCAACTCTTATGCAGTTCTACTACGTGATATCTTTCAAAAAAAGCCACATTAGAAAGGATTACCTACACATACTGACCAGCTCATATTATAGACAGAAGCCTGCTACATGGCAGACCAATCCGAACTCATCTCTCGGCATGTGCAGCCAACTCATTATCTCAGCCAATCATGGCTAGCAGGAAGGTTGCTGTCTTTTTCCGTGGCTAAACCAACTAGGCTCGTAATTTATCAATTTTATTTGTATTTACAGATGGCATACAAGTTTGTTATTAAGGCACATGAAAGTTCACATGTTCCAGAAGGCATTTCTGCCCCCAAAAAACGCATTTTGATAATAAAAAAAAGTTTACGTTCAAATGGCGCTCCTGTGAAGTAGTGACGTGTGACATACGCCTAGTTTCCTGAAACGAGTCACATTAATTTTTTTCTGGATCTTTTCTACCTGCAGGCTGCAATATTTTTATGTGTTGGCGTTATGTACGCTGTTTTTACATAGTTGGCAATGGCAATAAAAGTTACTTTTAGATTTTTACAATTTTCATTTAGATTAAGAGAGTGTAGATTAACCACAGACAATGATTTTGAGATGAAACTGTTCCACGAAAATGTGCATATGAAAATCATTACTAGCACGCAGATTGGTAGAAATTGTAAGATCAATTGGCCCTCCAAATGGAAAAGGTTGCCAAGTGCTGGTGTAGCCTATTACCGGCAACTTCAGCAGCGTAATTCTGCCAGCGGGAGAAGGCGGGTCGGAAAGATATTTTTTTCTTCTGGCTAGGCTACCTTGATCTTTGGCTCTCTCTTGAGTCATTTGTGTGTCTTAATTATTTAATCAAACAGCCTGCCTAAAGCATCAGATAAGTTCAGTACATATAGTTGTTTTTATTAAAACACATAGGGTGTGTCTAGATATGGAAAAATACATGTTTAAAAAATTTGTATCGATTGGTCAAAAGAAAAGACTACGGCTTGGTCAACGTAGTCTTTTCTTTTGACCAATCGATTGGCCAAATTTTGAAAACGTGCATTTTTCCATATCTAGACACACCCTATATGTTTGAATAAAAACAACTATATGTACTGAACTTGTCTGATGATTTAGGCAGGCTGTTTGAACTTTAGATGCCCATGTTATGTCCCCACCACTTCTAAAACCAAAGTTGCGCCCCTGCATTTACCGGCCCAGTTATTTCACTGAAAGCAATGGTATGAAGCCACGATGTGTTCAGGGGTTCAATAAGAGTTTGGCACATACTCGCGGGATTGAGACTGAAACCTTTGAAAAGCACTTAACTCCGTGGCTCTTAATTCCAGACTAGGTTGGCAGGTATCTTAATTATGAACAAGTGCAGGACTCGCTTGTCTGTCATACTATGCTGAGCTCTGCAAAAAGAAGTCAGTGGGACCTGACTGCATAGGGCGATTCTAGGGCATTGGTCTCAACACTCATATACACACACACACATCACAGGTCTCATCGATCGAAGGTGTGGTTGAGAGCATTACAAAGCGGTTGAGGTTGAAATGGATCAGTGGTGCGGTAAATGGCTGCCTCTCTAACATGGTTGAGTTAATCAACCTCACAGTGGTGACTGGCGCAGAGGCCATTTAAACACAACAGTCCTGAATCAATTATGCAACATAAACACTCTTCCTCTCTTTCCCTATCTTCCTCCTCCTCCATACTCTATCCTCTGTCTTCCTCCTCTTCTATTGCAATGTATCTCCACCTCAGTCTCTCCATTCTCCTTCAGTGGGGAGCATGTACACAACGTTGAACTTGAATCATTGTTTACCCAGAGGGGTGGAAATTCTCTATCTCTCTGGTTTGTTGAAGTAGCCTACATGAGCAATACATTATCATTTGCTTTAGACGGCTAATGATAAGGTACACAGGGAGTGGCAGCGCTGTGGAAAAATGCTCTTGACCTTAGTCTAGATATACGCACGCACCATAACTCCATCTATTGCTTTGTTATGCAAAAGCCTGTCACTTACCTTAGATGTTGAGAAGACTTGCTAGTATATCCTGCGGTAATAGGTGTCACAAGTTAATGGGTGACTGCGCTTGGAAGTGGCTCAGAGACGGCTTGACTCGGCCAGAAAGTTTTTTACTGTATGTTTCCTGAGGGATCGCTTGGGTACCCTGTACTATTCTTTGACAGCTCCCATTTTTAAAGTGCTGAATCAGAGTGCCTCGATTGCTGCAGTCACCGGTAGTGTAAAATGATGAAAAGTGTTTTTCTTATATCTCATGAAATATGTATAGTTTCCTTCTCGTTCACCTCCGCTTTGAAGAGTGTGACTTGACGAAAAGTAGACCAGTCAGGAGTTTTTCTAGGGAGGTTTGCAGGATATACTATTTTCAGGTTTTCTATTGTGTTGTATGATAGTGTTTTCTGTATCGTCAAATACAAGCAAATATTCCTCACCTCAATCAAGCATGGTCAGTTGGCAGAGCATTAGCATTAGCAACCCAGCTCCTATATCTAACTCTGGTTGCATATTAGCAGTTAGCATCAGGGTTGGGGTCAATTTCATTTAAATTCGAGTCAATTCAGGAAGTACATTGAAATTCCCATGCTAATTCTCTTCAGTACTTTTCAATTAGGAAAATGTGGGATTGGAATTTGGTTTACTTTCTGAATTGAAACGGAATTGACCCCAACCCTGGTTAGCATTAAACATTGAAGTCCTATTGCCCTTCCCCCTCAGCTGCCCCATTTTGTCTGGAGAGTAGGTACAGCTAGTGGGGGAAAGGTGGAACAAAAGAGAGGAGGAGAATGGTGATGGTAATGTGATGTGGCTGGTGCAAGGTTTGGGCACAGTCTGCCTCCCCACTCTATCTCGCCCCCCTCCCTCTCGCTCTCTCCTGCACGGCCCGTTACCGACAGTGATTACCACGCAGCTGAAGTGCA
This sequence comes from Coregonus clupeaformis, assembly GCF_020615455.1. Classification (NCBI taxonomy): domain Eukaryota; kingdom Metazoa; phylum Chordata; class Actinopteri; order Salmoniformes; family Salmonidae; genus Coregonus; species Coregonus clupeaformis. Next base: position 67,383,682 of record NC_059198.1, read on the forward strand.
CAGCCGAGATCGTCTCAGCCCCTCGCTGTCTCAGTCATCTAACCGCAGTGCGTCTGGAGGTGGGAAGAACGAAGGAGAGACGGATAATGAGAGAGAGGAGGGGAGATGCCTGAGGTCCACAACAGAGGAGACAGACTGTGGATATGTCTGTGAGATTAGTTATGAACTGACCTCCATGATGGCCATAGATTGAACAGATGTGGGGCTTAGTGATTTCTGGCTGGGGGAGGCTGGGGGAGGAAAGCAATGAAAATCCTTCAGGCCTGAAGGAGATCATCCAGTAGATTGGTTGGATTTGGTACAGCTGGAATAGAGTCAGACTGGGGGAGAGAGCTGACTCCAGCTGATGTATGGGATTGTTCTCTGGCTCTGAGTCAAGGGCAAATGGATCACAACTAGAAAGGATACTCTAGGTCCCTGCACATTTTTGTCAGAGACTGGGTGCTCTAATACATCAACCTGTCACTGTAGTGTCCGGGATAAAGCAAAAGTGCACTCTTTCAGTGCTGGGACTGGGAGAGAGTTTGTAGGAATTTATATGGTCTTGAGGTTTTGTCATACTGTAAAAATGGCATTTTATTACAATCCCAACATGCATTCTTGCAGTGCAAGAAGAATGTTGTCATGTCTTGCCCTGGAAAGTTACTTGCTGTGGTAGAATAGGGAACTTTGTGCCAGACAGTCTCCTTTACTGCCACAGCAACTCAGTTCCATTTATTACAGAAAAGCTAGTATATCCCTGAGGGTATGGAGATTGGGTTAAGACGGTTAGAAATCCTGCATAGTCAAGAGACCATCTGTGACCTTTCTCTTCTGTGAAGAGATGTTTTGGCAGGCTTATAGCACAGAGCAGACGAGGGTCATGGGGGGCTAGGATGAGATGGAGGGAAGGATGGAGAGGGGGAGCAGAGACAAGGTCGTGGCCATGTGTTGGAGCCATGCTCTGGCCTCCTGGGAGGTGTGAGGCCAGCCTGTCCTGTGGTGTCCAGCCTGTGGTGTCCAGCCTGTGGTGTCCTGTGGTGCATGTTGATGCTGGTCAGTCCTGGTTACATAACTGCTTCAGCAAGCAGGACTGGAGCTGCTTTAATAATGGCATCTCAGCTTGACAATGACTCAATACAGCTGTGTGTGCGAGCTGTGCATGTGCCTATTGTTCTGGTTGGCTAACGTGTGTGTGTGTGTGTGTGTGTGGTGTTGGCGGGGGGGGTCAACAGGGGCGGACTGGGACCTGAAATTGGCCCTGGCATTTCTAACTCACAGGCCCTTTTTTTTCTCCAGGCCCCCACACCAGCCCATTTCTTTCCTTTCTTTCCCATTTCTTTCTGCTAAAAACCCAAGTTAGGCAGGCCCACTGGGCTAAAAATTGACCAGTTCATCTGGCATTTCAGGTCAGTCCGCCCCTGGGTTGTCAACGCTTGCTGTCCAAGCCTGCAGCCATGGAACATTGTATGAGTGTGCTGAGGAATTTACTGTAAAGTGGCTGTGGCTGGAGATCCAAGAGGCAGCTGTTCATAACAAGTGGTGCTTCAGCGCATTAGACGTTGACTGGAACACTGAAGTTAAGCAATGGTTAACCAACCACTTGGAACAAGAGGCTTGCACCCCCACGTCCATGTCTGAGCACTGTTGCTCCTTCACTTTGCCTCAGAGGTAACATTCAGACTGACCTGATCAATCTACAGCATCTAGGTTGTTATAGCATCAGACCATGAAGCATGATGAAGACGAGCTCTCCCTGAGTCAGGTACGGTCTAACGACTTCTTCAGGATTAACTCTGTGGGTCTCTGACAGATATCTAGGGCAGTCTCAATCGGGCAGTCTCAATCGGGACACAAATAAGGCCAAGGCTATCGAAGCGTGACTAACTGCAGAGATGCATGTTTACTATCTGACTGTAAATCAATGACCTCCAATTGAAAAGGCCCTTTTCATCCCATCTCACTCCCTTTTCACCAAGATTAATTGCCCTGAATAACTGAGGAGATAGATTAAATCGGTTAATTCTCGTGGAAAATAGCTGTGTGTTTGTGTTCTCTTTGAAGGCCGTTATTTTTCCAGTGTTGATGGCCTATGCTGAGAAATGTTTAGCTGAAACTCTCTGGTCTTTGAAGTCTTGGCATGTCTTGTTTTTGCAAACGTTGTCAAATTTATGCTGTGAAGATTATAGGAATGCTTTATATTTCAAAGCTTCTCTTACATGCGTGCAGCCATGGAGACAAGCGTGAATATGTAGCAAAGAGATGATTATCTGAACATGTGCCGGTTAACCAAATTAATTCTCTGTTAGGGCTCCGAAGAGCGTAAGCTGTGAATAATTTAAAGGCTGTGTAGAGCAGGATCCGATTTTCTTATGCACAAAGAGAAAGTGTAGTCTTATTATAAAGTTATACTTTACTTACACTTGAGTGTGCACGCGTTGGTGCTTGTTTGATTTACATTTACAGAGCCCTACTGATTTAAAATATGAGTAGGGCTGTAATGGGAAATTATTTGATTAATTATTTTCCTGTATTTGAGTTACTGTGGATATGGATTGATATGTAATAAACATGATTATATGTGCGGGGAGACAGATGTATTCCCTTGGGGAATGGAAAAAGGAGTTAACCATGGATGTTTTAAGTACCATATTTAATTAAGTAGTTTGGCACCTGTTACTCTATCATTATCTGTTGTAACTGAGTACTGATGTTCTTACCTTTGAACTGTATCAAATGTCTGCCAAGTGTTGAATGTTGTGTAAAGTTTGACTCCAGACTGGATTCGAGGACACACTGATAATGTATCTGTGATTCTGTAGCAGCTGATGTTGTGACTTCCTACAAGCCTCCTGGTGTTTACAGAACATTCGGCGCTGTGTGATTAATATAATTAGACATTTTCTTTGCTCCTATTCTGGAGCTGTCTCCATGATGCAACTTGTAATAAACCGGGTTGATTTGTGATTGATTTGATCAATGTCTGCTCTCCTTTTTGTTCGCCTGGAAATTCCTGTTACAAGGGCCTATGAAGTATCTGTGTGTGATGGAGAGAAGTGAAAGTAGTAGACCTTATTATCTTTTTATATAGACAGAAACTGCAGCAGAAATGCAGAACTGATCTGGTATTAACATCTTTCTAGAGGCCAAATATACACCGGTTTGAAACCACAGCCCTTTACAGTCCTTAGAGAGGACAGTGAATAACAACACAAGAATGAATTGGAATGAGCGGAATAAATAGACTAATGCCTGCTCTCCCCTCCACTTCCATCCATCTCCCCTCCTCCCTAATAATCCATCTATCTCTCCCTCTTCCCTCCGGTTGTGAGAGTTCCTGAGAGGCCCAGGAATTGAAAGGTGGCTGAGAAATAATGCTCTAGTCTTGAAGTTAGCTGGACTCTTTTTTTAAAATATATATTTTTTTTTTTACACCATCACTGTGCAGCTGAAAATGAAGGGTAGAGATGGGATGAGTAAACTGAAAATAATAGAATGATGGATCACGGTGGCAGCAGGACTGAAGTGGTGATGGAAGAGAAGAGTAGGCAGAGGAGAGAGGAGAAGGGCTGGGTTGCCAATCATTTATAGTGGAGCAGGTGTACAGCAGTAGGCCTGCTGTGAGAAGTCTCTCTGTTGGCATTCTGTTCATCTGCAGTATACAGTAGGAACAGAACACTACTAAATACTAATACATGTACTTATATATTTATAAATGTGCCACAAAATAGCCTCTATCTGCCAGTCTGCAGACTAGTTCTGTTGCATTCCTTATGAATAGCCTGCTATCTAGGAGTGATTCCTGCTGAAGTAAATTAAAGACAGAGATAGATGCACAAAGAACATCGTGCTGTACAGTATTATGCTTCAATGCAGTATTATTCCTATGAACTGAGTCAGCCATAGGACTTTATCATCTGGTGAATAGTCCTTTCTCCTGAGATGATTCCTACTGTATTACATTAAGTGGACAACACTGGATACAGAAAGCACATAGGGTGTTCCTGGGAGTGGGGCATGTTTTCTCAGCATGTAGTCTGTTTGTTGGGGTTAGTGGGAAAACAATTATGCCGAGTGATTTTAAAGTAGATCACTGAATGTGCTTACAGTGCGAGGGAGAGAGTTGTCTGAATGAGAGCGTAGGTAGCAAGACTCGTGAACAACGTGACAACCATTTTGTGAAAGAAAGGCCCCAGTTGAATTCCTCGGCATTCAAACTCATGACTCATCCATACAGTGAAGTGATAGACATTGGTTAGCATGTGGTTGGACTCAACTCTCTCGTATGTGTACGCCAAGCCCATCCATGTCATGTGAAGGTCTGTGAATGGGTTGTGTGATCACCACAAGGCAGAGGTTGTTTAGTTCGTGCTGAGTTGGCATTTGGAAGGCTAATCAAATTACCATTGTAGGGAATGGGATGTTGTTGTCTAAAAAATGGAATATCTTGGCTTGCAGATCCTTATCTAGTAGAGTCTTGAGGTATACCACATACTGCTCCATAGGTCATGATGAGAGCAGGAAATAATGATCACTTCATTTCATTGAAGTTTGTTTTCTTTGGGGTGACTCAATGTGTTCCTCACTTAAATTAGGTCAGTAGAATTCCTATTCACATGAGATTCTGTTGGAACTTTTCTCTGCTGTGACTTATTCATAAGTTGCTTGCAGCCAAGGAGACATGTCCGTGTATATCTACCTTCACTTCCTCCCAAACTAGTCAAACTTAACAAAAGTAACGCTACTTTGTCTGGAAATTCTATGATAAGCGGAAGCGAGTTGGGATTTAGTTTTTTGGCAGATCAGTAACGTTTTATCATCCTTACTGTAAAACGTCTGAATGATATTTAGCCTCTACAGTAAATTTACACACACACACACACACACTCGTGCCCACACAGATGCAGTAAATCACCTTCCCTAGACATGCTATTGGTGAGTTTGGGGCAAAGCCTTGAGTTGATGCTTTACTGGTACCCACAGAACAGAGAGGGGTTTAGGGTATTAGCGCTAGCTACAGGGGGTTTCTGTCAGTTGCTATGACTGACAGATTAGAGAGGAAAAGTGGATAAATGAGGAAGGATTAGCTCTGCAGCTATGGCAACACACACATGGGAAGTCTAAGCTACGGTAAGCTTCCGCTTTGTACTGTACCTTACCATAACTGAGGCTGGAGGAGGGAACTGTTTTGGAGTTTCTGTTACTATGTGACCCGGTTGGGCTAAAATATGCACAGAGAGAAAAGTAGTAATACTTGTATGTTCTCTCTGGCAGCAGTCTACAATGTTTTGGTTGACCTCAGAACAGAACATTCAGAGTGGGTAGGGAGGGATGTGTTAAAACAAAGCTGGATGTTACTGATACCTTCTGATAGTATCAATAGATACCAAGGGGAAAACAAGATGTTGAGCCTTGTTACACCCGGCCAGCCACCCGGCCAGCCACACACAGAGAGACACACAGACAGCCACACAGACAGACACACACAGAGAGACACACAGACAGGTGTGAAGTGTTTGACAATAATTATATTAGCTGTGAGGTCTTTGAGCCCTAAAGCTCTTCCCCCGCTGTATACAGTAAGTGTCAAATGAGACGTTGCAGCTATACTTTGTGCTTATACATCCATACGTCATGCCGTCATGACCTTTCTGTGTTTTCTCCGAAATGAGTCCTTTTGATGTTAGGAACATCTTATATACAAGACAGTGTTTGGCGTGTTTCCATAGTCTGTCACAAGGACTTTTGGTGATTTGTTTGTTATTACGCCTAGTTGCTATTTTCCATGCTGACTCAACAGCTGATTTGGTTTATTCCTGTCAATGTTTGAGCTGAAGGTTTTGTGTGTCTCTTGTTTTTAAAAACAGCATTTCATGAGAAGTGCTTACATTGTAGTTATATAGAGACACTGGATATAGTAGTTTCTTGACTGAAGAGCTCATCATTAATTTCCTGCAAGAGGAAAGAGTTCTCTTGAGGTGTACAGATCAAGGATTTGGCCTAGTATGGGCATGGGCCAGCTGGCAGTAGGGGCAGGGGTTCAACACTGATGGCCAGACATGGCCCACATAATATTTTATGGTGAGAGAGAACTTGGCTGGCGGCAGAGTGTCATGGCCTGTTGCGGTGCCCGTCTGGCGGGCTGTCACTCTACCCATTGTCCAGGCCCAGCTAGAGACCCAGTCCTGAAGTGTGTCTGATAGGGTCTCATCCCATCCGTTGTGCAGATTCTGCAGGAGACCAAGTGAAGGTCTGGTTCTGTGGCTGATCTCAGTGCATATCTGACGTGGTGTCGCTCTACCCATTGCCCAGGCTCAGCTGGAGGCCCAGAGAGCCACCCAGGACTTCCAGAGGGCCACGGAGGTGCTGGGGGCTGCCAAGGAGACCATCGCCCTGGCAGAGCAGAGGCTGCTGGAGGAGGACACCAGGCAGTTTGACTCAGCCTGGCAGGAGATGCTCAACCACGCCACCCAGAGGGTGAGTACCGTACTGCATGGAGGGAATGGGATTCTGCGGGGGGCATTAATGCAGCATGACTGTCTATCAAACCGAAATTTGACACCTGAATGTTACTATTCAAAGGTTTGAGGCATAATGTGGATGGAAATCGATGTTTCACAAGTTAGGAAGTCACGTTGTCGCATTTCTGTGTAGCTGCCAGACTGAGTTCTGATTGGCTGTTGCAGGTGATGGAGGCGGATCACACGAAGACGCGGAGTGAGCTGGTGCACAAGGAGACTGCAGCCAAGTACACGGCAGCCATAGGCCGCATGAAGCAGCTGGAGAAGAAACTCAAACGCACCATCAACAAGTCCAAGTGAGTCCCATATGACCGTATTGCGACCACAACCCAACCGCACTGTAGTTAAAAGACTGAGAAGTCAAAGTGAATCTTCTACAACCACTGCATCAATTATCAAATGGTCTCCGACACACACATTCACAAATCCCTGTCTATTTGTCGACAGTGACCTTTTCCAAGACATTGATCTTTCATGACATAGATTTTTCAGTAGCTTGGAAAAGGTCAACTTGAACAAAACAATGAATATAAATATGCAAAAGGTAAAGGTGCGTGCAACAGTGGAGGCTGCTGAGGGAGGACGGCTCATAATAATGTCTGGAAAGGAACAAATGGAATGGCATCAAACATGGAACCCATGTGTTTGTTACCATTCCACCTATTCCACTCCAGCCATTGCCACGAGCCTGTACTCCCCAATTAAGGTGCCACCAACCTCCTGTGGCCTGCAGGAGTCATTTTCGACCTTTGATGATGAAGTAGTGGCTGTTTTATTCCTAGCACCACAAAGAGAGACAATGTGGTGGTGTGCTGGTTAGTATATGCTGTCAGGTTTTTACAAAACTCCATAGACTGGAGGCCTGTTTTGGGGAGGGAGTGTACAGTGTAGAGTAGGGGGTCTCTAATGTTTCCCAGCTGTGACTGAGAGACTGAGGCTGTTGTGAATCCATATAGTCTTAAAAAGCTTCCTTGTCTCCTTTCCGTCATGACCACAGGTCATGTACTTGATATGTGTAATCAGTTTGGTTGAAACCTAGCCAGTCCTCCTACCTATTAGTGTCATGAAGATGAGATGAGGAAAGAGTCAGTTTTAGAGTTTTGGGACTGAATCCGTCTTGCTCTGTGTTGCCTCAGCTCTCTCAGCCTAATCCTTTCTCCACAGTTAGCTCATCTAATGTGATAGCCATATAGCTCACCCTGTTGCCTTGGTGATATGTACAGAGCTATTCCAAGTTGTTTTCATCGCCTCTAATCTTTTTTCCCCTCCTCCCTCTCTTTTTGATTGACCTCTCTCTCGCAGACCTTACTTTGAGTTGAAGGCAAAGTACTACCTACAGCTTGAGGTATGTGTGCACTACACTACACTGTAATTTACCTGCCTTCATAGACCATTTTAAAGGTATTTTAGATTTAAGGAGTTCTATTATTGCCTTGTTATTGTGGACTCTGCTCCATGGTTAGATCTTTACTGATGTGACCTAGGTCAATAAACTTTGACCGTGAACATATTGCCATGTCATCTCAGGTCTAAACCATTTATGGCAATGATGGCTTTGTGTGTGTGTGTGTGTCCTTAACTGTGTATACCAAGCTAATGCTAATAATGACTCCCTTTCTGTCTGTAGCACCTAAAGAAGAACGTGGATGAGTTGCAGGCCAAGCTGTGCCAGGCCAAAGAAGGGTACAAGATGGCTCTGAGAAACCTGGAGATGATCTCAGACGAGATCCATGAACGCCGACGCAACTCGGCCATGGGCCCCCGGGGGCGGGGCGTGGGCGCCGAGGGCGACAATGTCGCCGGGGACGACATTGCCAGCTTCAAGATGGAGTCGGATGGCATCTCCAGTGAGTACACTTACAGTGCATGATGTTCTGGTCATTTAGTTTCTGCGCTTGAAAACTGCAGAAACTGTTCTTGGAACAACTGTCCTACATAGTGAGGCTAAACAGCCAGCATTGCCTACTTTTCACTATTAGTTGGGTACGGCACATGCAAACGCATACTCACCCTGTTGACACTCTGACTTGTTCTTCGAATCCTTTGTAGGAATTCCTAGAAGAAATGTGCTCCTTCTTTCAAAGGAAATTCCTGTTGAATTTAAAATGCCTGTATTGACTTTGTGAAGTTGTCATATCATGGGATCTTCTGCAAAGGTCATTGGGCACACAATGCTTTATTTGAAGGAGAGATACTTAACTGAAGTCTTTCTTTATGCTGAAGGAAATGGTTTTGGTCTTTCCTGCATGGCATCGTTCATGGCACCCAAATTCCATGCATGTCTTAATAACAACTAGCCTAGAGACAGCTTTACTGTTTAAGCTCCTATGGTTAAGGTTAGGACTTGAGTAATGAGACCTGATCCTGAATCAGTTAAGTGCTGAAGATATACACTGTGATGAGATGAGGCTCAACTGTAGTCAGACAAAGAGAGTGGCTGTTCAGAGCAGTGTGTGTCACTGATCCACTTCCCATTGTCCTGCATTATGGGCTGCGGGATGATGTTACCATGGCAACCTGAGAGACCTACTGCTGGCTGACCCACTCCGACACCATTGGCTGAGATTATGTGGGTTAACGCGCAACAGCAATAAACAGTAATATGCTACATTTGCTGATTTGTCTTTTAGTAGATATAGTAAAGTGTGTCTGTTTCAAACTGTAACTCGATGGCAGTAAACAAAAGAATCTGCGATTGCACATAGTTCAAGGTCATAGAAAACATGCCTTCATTCATACATTCGCCATCCATGTTGGAATTTGGGGACTTTGACCCCTACACGGAAAATGGATCTCATATTTGTCTTGAAGTACTGTATGTCTTTACACTCCCTCTTTCTTTCAGTGTAAAGTATCTCTGCAGTATTTCAAGCAGTCTCCCTCTCCCCGTTCTACCCACCGTCTGTCTCCCTTTTTTGTTTTTTCTTCCTACTCCCTTTCTCTCTGTTCCTTACCCTTGGCCCCTCTCTCTCCCTTTTTCACCTAAACCTCTTCACCCTCAATCTCCAGCTTCCTGTTTTCTCTCTTTTGTATTTTGTTTTTCTGTGGATGCCACATTGATGCTCTGCATATACACTCCTTAGTTGTACAGTAAAGGCTTGTTACATCTCAACCACTCTTCCCCTCTCTCTGTCTCTGCAGTGATGTCTGAGTCGTTTGAGGATGAGACCTGCAGCAGCAGTGCCATGTCAGAGGAGGACTCAGAGACCCACTCCACCTGCAGCCTGGGCTCCTCCTCCCACTCCCCCAACAGCCCCCAGGACCTCTCCTCGCCCTGCCCCTTTGCCAGCTCCTCCTCGCCCTGCCCCCCCTCCTCTTCCTTCTCCTCCTCGCCCTGTCCCCCCTCCTCTTCCTCCTCCTCTTCTTCCTCCTCCTCCTCCTCCTCTTCCCCTGCTCCCTCCTCACGCCCCTGCAGTCTGGACATTCCCCGCCCTGTCTCGCTATCTGACTTCGGCCTCATCTCGCCTGTCCTGGGACCACGCAGCGAGTGTAGCGGGGCGTCATCACCTGAGTGTGACCTGGAGAGAGGTATGTGTGTGTGTGTGTGTGTGTGTGTGTGTGTGTGTTTGCATACTGTATGAGGTGTAAATATGCAAACAAGTGAAAAAGGAGAGATTGATGGTGTGTGTTTATTTTCAGTAAGACATATCGTCTTCTGCTACCTGTCTGACTAACACCTGAGCCAGAGGAGAGGCCTATTAGTCATTGTGACAGCTATCCTAGTGCTTAGGCCAGAGCAGGTGCAGAGCCACAGGCTAGCAGTACTGCTGGGGGATACATCCTAATCTCCGCTGGGTCCCTAAGAGCCTGCGGAAGGTTCTGGACAAGTGAGAAAGGTTAACATAGTGGAAACTTTTAGAAAAAGACTTGGGTATGATCGTCTACGGGGTGTGTGTGCAGGGCTTCCTACTCACAAAGGATATTCATGACCAGGCTCACACAGCATACCTGTCTGTGTGTTTCAGGTGAGAGAGCAGAGGGAGCGGAGGGGGAGCTGGACAATACTGTAAACAACAAGAGCACCACCGTCCCAAACACCAACAAGACCATGGGCCTGGAGGGCCGCCTCAGCTTCCTGTCTCTTCGACGCTCGCGCAACGACAGCACCAAGAACGCCAAGCGCGAACGCCAAAGCCGTTCCCAGACCCCCACCCAAACTGTGGTCCTGGTCAACGGGATGTGAAGAGGAAAGCTAACCCCATCACCGGCTTTGTGTGCCAACATGCTGTATTGCCAGTAACCACACACACATTCCATTCTACCCCGTGAACTAATACTGGCTAAGTAAAGAAAGTGGCTCAGTATGAGATACTATGAACTAAATGGTCAGTGTATATACAGTTCCTATGGATCATGATGAAGAAGAGACTAAGACCCAACCCAGGGTGGGTGATTTCATGAAACCACCACTTCCTATAGAAAGGACCTTTCACCTTTTGACCTCCCACCCGTAGCTTTGAGTCCTCAGTCAGATTGGCTTCCCATAATTCCCTCCTGTACTGCACACACATTAAGGACAGTGCTGGCTAACGTCCTAAGGGTGGGGGCCCAAGGTATATGAGGGGAAATGGGACAAACAGTGTTGTTTTTTACTGTGATATTCTCCCTGAGAGGGAGCTGCACTTCCAGAAAAGATGCGTTTCTGTTGTTCGTAGACTAAAGAATATGCTCCTAGCTTCGACTATTAGAAATTGAGTGTTATTTATAAAACTTGATGTCACAGTGAATGTTTTACCAATACAGAACATAGTAAAATACACAACATATCCAACATTGATAGCAATATGTGTTATGCTTTTGTAATTGAAGAGCATACATAAGGCCAGGATTTAAATTCAGGATTTCTAAAAAGGAACAAGTATATTTACGGAGTGAATAACCCTCATAACTTGTGATATTACTCTGCTATATCCTCTCACAGATACTTTATATGTGAATACTCTCACCTCGATGTAATCCTGTGTATGGCATATAGTTGCTATGGCAACTGCTTCATATTACCATGATGACCAAACACTCACTACCCACCCCTGGCTGGCATCTCTTCGGACAGCCCATGCATTTGTCCAATAGGGGTCATCAGAATTGGACTTAAAAGAACTGTATTCTATTGCACAACACATTTCCCAGTGATCTAAATGTGAATCCATCTCGCCTACAGTACTCATAAAGCTGGACTTGGAATCTGATTGAACGAGAGTAGAATAATTGTGTGCGGTGAGGCTACGGTAGATATACCCCTCCTCTCTTCCTCCTGGCTCTCTCCCTCCATCCTGTTTTTCATCAGTGCCACACTGATGTGGTACCAGGGAAATGGGCCTCCAGACAGTCAACCCCCCTAGCCCTCCCTCCATCCATCTCCCTGTCATGGCATCCCCAATGGCCCTGGACTGAGGGACAACCTCCACCCACAGACAGTAACACTAAGAACTGAGCAATAGCGCAAGGACAAAACTTTGGATAACCATATCTGCCCATGGACACTTTCACATAGAGTTCTCTGTAACAGAATGAAAATGGCCAGCCTGGTAATTCTCAGAATCTGATGATGGTTTTGTCTTAGACCAATATTGAGGAGAAAGTGAAACTGAATTAAACTGATTGTGGCGAAGAATGTTGAGGCCTTTTGTGGAAACTGACAGAATAATTGATAGAGTGAGTGTTGAGATTTCTGGTGGACAGTATCAGCTACTGTTGTAGATCCATGTTGGCTAAAGTGGCCCGCAGTAGACTGTCGGATGTTTGTGAGGTCTAGTCGTCTGTCTCAAATAGTGTTAAATTGGCTTCCTCTCCTGGTCTCCTTATATTCCATGGCCACATGGGAAAGGTATTTGGTCACTGAGTTAAGATGAGAATAGTAAGCTATTGCACAAGAGTATGCAGTCTTTGTTCTTGTGATCGCTCCAGTCTATGTATGTACTGTATGTGTACAAATGTAATGTTATATCGATGTTTATCTCTCTGTGCCACCCTCTGGTGTGGAATATAAGGATATAACCACGAACAGTCCCTCTCATAGCTGTTTTTTTCCAGTGGGTCTTGTTATGGTAGAGTAACTTTCCATTGTGTCTCCACAGATTATGTGCCTGTTTTCAGAAAATAATCAAATAAACTGATGTTCACTGCAGTAAGCCTATGTTCATTTCTTATGTTCTAACTGCAATGTTGATCAACTAACCTTTTGTCTGTTTCTCACTAGCCTGAAGTTCTTTGGTCAACCAAACTCAAGATCGTATTTGGTAAGTGACCCATTGACCCAAATTCCAGGCAGAGATGTAAAGTCATTATATAAAAACATGTCAATGTTTTTTAGATGTCTTCAGAACCCTATACAGTAATTGACCCAGGGTAGTCTGTAGCTAATCTGACTCGATAACTTTGACTAGGCTATACTGATATTTCTTTGTCTTACTGGCATTAAGTCAAAATACAGTGGGGAAAAAAAGTATTTAGTCAGCCACCAATTGTGCAAGTTCTCCCACTTAAAAAGATCAGAGAGGCCTGTAATTTTCATCATAGGTACACGTCAACTATGACAGACAAAATGAGGGAAAAAAATCAAGAAAATCACATTGTAGGATTTTTTATGAATTTATTTGTAAATTATGGTGGAAAATAAGTATTTGGTCACCTACAAACAAGCAAGATTTCTGGCTCTCACAGACCTGTAACTTCTTCTTTAAGAGGCTCCTCTGTCCTCCACTCATTACCTGTATTAATGGCACCTGTTTGAACTTGTTATCAGTATAAAAGACACCTGTCCACAACCTCAAACAGTCACACTCCAAACTCCACTATGGCCAAGACCAAAGAGCTGTCAAAGGACACCAGAAACAAAATTGTAGACCTGCACCAGGCTGGGAAGACTGAATCTGCAATAGGTAAGCAGCTTGGTTTGAAGAAATCAACTGTGGGAGCAATTATTAGGAAATGGAAGACATACAAGTCCACTGATAATCTCCCTCGATCTGGGGCTCCACGCAAGATCTCACCCCGTGGGGTCAAAATGATCACAAGAACGGTGAGCAAAAATCCCAGAACCACATGGGGGGACCTAGTGTATGACCTGCAGAGAGCTGGGACCAAAGTAACAAAGCCTACCATCAGTAACACACTACGCCGCCAGGGACTCAAATCCTGCAGTGCAAGACGTGTCCCCCTGCTTAAGCCAGTACATGTCCAGGTCCGTCTGAAGTTTGCTAGAGTGCATTTGGATGATCCAGAAGAGGATTGGGAGAATGTCATATGGTCAGATGAAACCAAAATATAACTTTTTGGTAAAAACTCAACTCGTCGTGTTTGGAGGACAAAGAATGCTGAGTTGCATCCAAAGAACACCATACCTACTGTGAAGCATGGGGGTGGAAACATCATGCTTTGGGGCTGTTTTTCTGCAAAGGGACCAGGACGACTGATCCATGTAAAGGAAAGAATGAATGGGGCCATGTATTGTGAGATTTTGAGTGAAAACCTCCTTCCATCAGCAAGGGCATTGAAGATGAAACGTGGCTGGGTCTTTCAGCATGACAATGATCCCAAACACACCGCCCGGACAACGAAGGAGTGAGCCGTAAGAAGCATTTCAAGGTCCTGGAGTGGCCTAGCCAGTCTCCAGATCTCAACCCCATAGAAAATCTTTGGAGGGAGTTGAAAGTCCGTGTTGCCCAGCGACAGCCCCAAAACATCACTGCTCTAGAGGAGATCTGCATGGAGGAATGGGCCAAAATACCAGCAACAGTGTGTGAAAACCTTGTGAAGACTTACAGAAAACGTTTGACCTGTGTCATTGCCAACAAAGGGTATATAACAAAGTATTAAGAAACTTTGTTATTGATCAAATACTTATTTTCCACCATAATTTGCAAATAAATTCATTAAAAATCCTACAATGTGATTTTCTGGATATTTTTTCCTCATTTTGTCTGTCATAGTTGACGTGTACCTATGATGAAAATTACAGGCCTCTCTCATCTTTTTAAGTGGGAGAACTTGCACAATTGGTGGCTGACTAAATACTTTTTTTCCCCACTGTAGCTATTTAATCGCTGCAGCTAGCCTACTGCAAAAAAACAACAAGCAGATCATTGCTTTCTTGCAGGTTGTTTACATCACTCTGGCTCCTCTTTGGCAAACCTTAACATGATTAACCACAGTCTAAGTACCACACTCTTGTCTGTGCTGGGTTTCCCTATTGACGTATAAGCCATGTGCTGCTGACTGTAGGGCTACAGGATTCAGAATGTTAGCAGGTTTGACATTCGCCACGGCTAAGCCAAGTGGCAAGACGGCACAGAACTAGATTATAGGATCCTGTTCACACTAACAAACGTTTAACTGGTTTTCAGTTCTCTTCATATTTGCTTTCCTCTCTTGTTCATCAGACACTCGATTTAGCAGTATTTGTCAGTTGCCAAATCTGGCTCTGGGGTTAAATCCCCGCCTTTCACCTAAACGATTGTTTTGTTCTCTCCCTCTCGTTACTGCACTTCCCTGTCTCCGTTTCTCCTCCTCTCCCTCCCTCAGGCCTGGTAGTTGGTCTTTCTGCCCTGTGATTCTCAGAGGTTGTGACCAGCTGTTGCCCACGCAACACACTCTGTTTTCAAATGCTCTCAGACAGGAGAGAGGCCAGATCTGCACCAAACCAAAGACAACACATTTTCTGATTTCCTTCAATGCCATGTTTGAATACATCATTCCACATTTAGTGCAAGTTGTGCAAAATCATAACAGACCGCCACACGATTGTACTATTGCATTTGACATAAGTGGCAGCAACAGTTGCCCTTTTTAAACAGTCACTGGAGGGGGAAGAAAACATAAATGTAATTCTACGTAAAGAAAAATGAAATGACAAAGAGCAGCCATTTTGCCAATGCAAAATAAGTGTACATGGTACGGGTGACTCCTCTTCTAGTAAGTCCATGCTGTCCTTTGTATAGCAATGACACTTTACAGTAATTGTCCAGAAAAGGACAAAGCCACTAGCAGTCTTGCCTGTTTGACACAATGTTAACAGAGAAGGAGAAACCGCTGTGAAGTGCTCAAGTCCTAGCTGAAGTGTAAACAGGAGATGCGTTTCAAATGTTGTTTTCACGTCAGTACACACACACGGTTGCAAAATTCCGGCAACATATAAATTCCCTGGTTTTCCCTAAATCCCAGTTGGAAGATTCCAAAAATCTGGAATTTATTGAAAGTTCCTAGAATTTTGCAACCCTACACACACGTCCTGCATGCCTGTGTCACACATCCTTCTAAATGCCAGAGATCAGCCCTTAGAATTCTAGCAGTTCCACTGATGAAATAATGACATCTTCATGCCTGTGCAACAAAGAAATCCCTGTCGTGGTGCGGTCTCCTGAGAAAAAGACCGTTGCAGTCGAGAACGTCCCCCTTCGTTCTTGGTAAATACCAGCACTGCCTCTTGAGTACCTAGACTGGCGGTCAACAAGCGCCAAGTAATGAAACATTCAAAATCATAAGGGCCATAGTACAGTGAATAGTTGTGACATCATTTATAAAAATATACTGTATGTCATTATGGCAAAGGAGGAAGGAAGCACCTCCAACATTAGCTCTGATAGTTACTACTCAGTCAGTTTATTATTTGGTACATGTTCTTGCACACCCTTCAGCACAGAGGGCTAGGTTCCATACCAAAAACATGTCCCTTTCCAAATACCCTTGATAAACTCCCTTGCAGATCTGTATTAATAATATGCCATTTAGCAGATGCTTTTATCCAAAGCGACTTAGTCATGTGTGCATACATTTTTACGTATGGGTGGTCCCGGGGATCGAACCCACTACCCTGGCGTTACAAGCGCCATGCTCTACCAATTGAGCTACAGAGGACCACAATGCTCTCAGACTGGATAGGTGAGAGCAATATGGTAATAACTGCATCTATCCTTCCACAAAGTGCCTTCCACACTGCTTTCGCCTATCCAGTCATTTCAGATTCCAACGGGACTCAAGGGAAATAGAAAGGGAACATGTTTTTGGAATGGAACTCCGCTGTAGCCCAATAAAATAGTCAGTCTGTCTCTTTTGGGTCCTCCTGCAGTTGTAACAAGTTCCACCCAGAGTTTAGGGAACAGTGAGTGTCCATGTTGTGGGCAAGTTATTCCTGGTGTCACCCCCAAATCCTTCCCCCCTCTCCTTACTGGAGCTGGGAGACCTTTAGGGGCGTGGCACTGCTGAAGTCCAGGAAGAAGGGTCCTTCCTGTTTGGGCAGGAAGGTGGTGGGGATGACGTTGTAGATGCCAGCGGGGACATGGTCTGCCTCCATGTAGCAGAAACCACACCTACAGAGAGAGAGGGAGAGAGGGGGTCACTATGGCTGTGTCTCAATAGTCTCAAATAGCACCCTTTCTAATCTCCATTCCTTCATAATGAGTTGTTACCAACATCCATTTCTGGACATTCGGTTTCATATTTCATTACCCACCAAAACTGCATAACATTTGTGTTCAATAGCAGAGCAGATTCTGAATGACTATCTGCTATTGAATACAAATTTTACCTGCTTTAACCTCATCCACAGGATAATAATGCATAATCAACAATCATGGTCTAAATGTGAGGAAAATGTTATGAATATCTTTACTTCAATTATTTCTGAATAATCATTTCAGACACACACATTGCATAGCCTTTGTCAAAATATCTAACTCAAGGCATTCCTTTGTGTAAATGTGCAGTAAGACTAATTTCAGTACACCCTCACAGCCCCAATTATCCTTTGAACCGGGCTAACTCACAACAGTGGTAGGCCTGATCCCCGACAACAATGAGACAGCCTATAGGGAGGAGGTCAGAGACCTGGCCGTGTGGCGCCAGGATAACAACCTCTCCCTCAACGTGTTCAAGACTAAAGGAGATGATTGTGGACTACAGGAAAAGGAAGAGGACCGAGCACGCCCCCGTTCTCATCGACGGGGCTGTCGTGGAGCAGGTTGAGAGCTTCAAGTTTACATTTATAATGTTACCAACATTGGAGTTAAACAAGCTCAGAGTTTGACAGTAGGAAAATATTTACAATTGTTCCTATTTAGCCCTTTATACTCGTACCCGTAAACGGGTTGAAAATGGCCAATTTGGACACTGATAAGCTCCTAAATTGGAATGCAGTGGCTGTACAGTAACATGCTATACATGACGTCAGCGCTCAGTCTCCGCTTCACAGCTCTGTATGGGTTTTGACCGAGCCGTTTGGAACTTGAGCGCTGCGCGCGACAAGAAGTTGCCCCCATTCTTTCCACTAATTGGCCCCAAAAAAATGATGTCTGAGTGAGGGAAATGCTGTAAATTAAGAGGACTCTATGTATTTTGAAAGCTAAAACGTTGAGGATTATAATAAATACCGCTTTGATGTCATACAAGCAAGCCAATCACCCGTGAGTCCAAATGCGCACTTCATTACCATATGATATAGTTATGTAATATACAGTGTCAACGTTTATGATCACTATGTTTGATGTACAGTTCCAAGATGGTATTATACCATGGGTTGTCCTGAACAGAATGAGCCTGTTTGGGGTTGCCAACCACGCATTTGAATGCACTCATGACTCCATTCTATGCGCACCAAAATTACAATTTGCTTCTCTGAATTGGCTTGTGAAAGCCTACTGTAAGATCGTATTTTATAATTTAATGATGCCCACCTGACCCAGATTGTGATTTATAATGGACCGTTTTTGGATTGCGTAAACAACAACAGTAATTGTGTGATGGCGGGGATGCAGGGTTGTGTTCAAAACAAAACAGCTACAAGTGTGCTTGCTCTAGTTCCTCAACAACACAGCTAGGAGAGCTCAAAAAAGCACCTTGTAGTTGAAGACTTAAGTCATAAAAGTGCATTGAAATGACTTAGGAACTGTGCACACTTTGGAGAGGTGTGTGGCCACTTGGAGACACCAGTTTGACCTCTCACTCAAACCCTTGTCATTTCTTTGTCTTATGTTGTACCTACCCCATTTTCCAATAATATTCTTATGTGACTGAATGTATCCAGAGTTTCAAATGTTGTTATCAACAAATGCGGTAAAATGCACATAAAATCAACAGTGTAATGTCTTGTGTCAGGTGAACTGTTGTGTCCTCACCTTTAGTCTAATAAAATGTCCCATCTCCAAACTGTTCCCTTTTAATTGCTACCATTGTTATGCATATGCTTTCCATAACTCTTCTTTAAGAAATATTTACATTTACATTCTAAATAGGCCAATGAGTGTAAAGGGTTAATATTAGGATCGATACTGAACTCAACACTATGTGCTGTTCCTGAACACCTCAGACAAACACACTATCAGCTCAATCTCCTGTGCTGCGTTTTCCTCCTGTGTATCCTGGGTGATTACCTGTAGTCTCCACTGTTCCTCTTCGGAAGGCCTGCAGGCCCTGGCTCTACTACAGTGGACACGGTCACCATCTCAAAGCCCACACTGTACTGCCTGTAGAGGGAGAGACAGCGGGGGTAGATCAGCTTTAATATTGCAGATAGATTGTGGCTTCTATCAATGTAATTGTCTGCATCATTTCCAATCCCCCATATATATATATTTTTTATTTATTTATTATTTTATAATATATATAATATTTTATATTATAAAATATGTTATTTTAAATATGCATTTTTTTTTATATGTTCCTTTTATTATTTTCCCCTAACCCTACCACCCCTCCCCTAATTGGAGTAATGTTGTCAATAACTAACTGAAGCCCACACTGTACTGCCTAGAGAGGGAGGGAGAGACATATCAACAATAACAACACAAGCGACCAGAACCTACGCTATACTGCCTATGGAGGAAGAGAGGGAGAGGCAGAACCACGTAACAGCTACACATGTCAGATTATTGGTAGGCCAGTACAATACAGCACCAACGCATTACACATCCATAAAGGATAGAGAGAGAATAATCATTTTTCTACTGAACGGGAACGGGTGAGGGAGAGAGAGCAGGGGATAAAAGGAGCGTTCCGGTGCTCTGTGCGTGGCTGAATATAGAATCCATCACAGTGGTGGGGAAATGCAGTGACTGAGTCATCCTAGCTGGTGTGTGTGTTTATGAGAGTGGATGATGATGTGTGACAGAGAGTGAGAGAGAAAGCGAGAGCATTTAGTTAGCAGTGCTAATGACTGTAGACTGGAGGGAGAGAGTGAGTCATCTCATTAGTGAGTCTTTCTCCGTTTTAATTAGGAGCACCAGATGAACATTAAAGATGACCCCTACAGGATAAATAATAATAATAATAATAATTGGTCATTTAGCAGACGCTCTTATCCAGAGCGACTTACAGGAGCAATTAGGGTTAAGTGCCTTGCTCAAGGGCACATCGACAGATTTTTCACCTAGTCGGCTCGGGGATTAGAACCAGCGACCTTTCGGTTACTGGCACAACGCTCTTAACCACTAAGCTACCTGCCGCCCTTAGGATGACCTAAGGGAGTGTGGTAACACTGGAAACGGACTTAGTCTGTCTGGTCACATTTACACCAGGCAATCGTATTCTGTGACGGCTCTAATTTTCCTGGATGTGCCGTGACAAAGTATCATTGGAGTCAGACTGTCAGAGACAATGCAGACCATGCATATTATTTCAGTTTTGCATTGTAGTCATTTTGCAGTAATTCTGCAGTCTGCAGTGACGGACAGGATGAACACTCGAGTATTAAAAGTGCTGTGTTACAAGAGGACATTCATTTCAATGGAACCCATTTTATATCCATCCATTGGGATTGGGCCATAAGCAGTGTCCCCACTGGGTGTAGTGCCCCCAGTAGTGTGGAGGGCCCCTGCAGGCCTCAGTGAGTCTTACCTGGAGCCTCGTAGCTCTATGAGCATGGGTCTGGGCGCTCCAGAGTTAAACTGGTAGATTGGGTTGTGCTTGTACGAGTCCTTGTAGTTCCCACAGCCCCCTGAACTCAGCCCCTTCCACTGGCCATTGATCTGCACAGGGAGAGGGGGGCTTTAGCAATGTAAGATGGTGATTTTGTTATCATGCCAATAAAACTCATTGAATTGAGAGAATGTGAACAAGAAAGAGACAAGTGGAAGTAAACGTTACCCGTTTGGTATGAGTGAAGGGCGTTGGGATCTTGGAGAAGGAGAACTTGCATCCAGAGTACACCTGTTGGAGGGAAACGTCTATTACTCTGTTGGAACTGAATGAGCAGGGATGTGATCAGCACAACATAGAAACATCAGGAAGAAACTCAAGGAAGAATACCGGCCAGCTCTTATACAGATGGAAGAAATCATGTTCCTTCCGTACCTCATGAGAACTCTGAGTATGAGACAATGTCAATTCACTAATTCTCCAGATGATTTTTAAAGAAGTGAGGGTGTGCAGGCATTGATTTCACAGCCAGTTTGCTGCTTGCCAGTCCAGGCTAGATATATTCCTCTGGTAATTTGCTTCTCTCTTTCATTCTCAGAAAGACACATGCAACTACTCTGTGTTTCTTCTCTTCTACAGAGGCCAAATATGTTGTTTTTGTGAGACTTCAGATACCAGCTCCTCAAAGACTTCAGCTCAGTTGACAAGGGGAGTTTATGAAATATAAATGAGCAAAACAATGTGTGGGTCACATACAGAACATAAATCCTCTCTCATTCATATACAAACCAACAGAAAGTCTTTCCCTCTCCATCTCTCTTTCACACACGCAGACAAACTCACAAGCTCTCTGTCAACTGATTTCACAGTTCTGCAAGTGGGTTCTGATACAGAACTGTTTCTAATTAAATAATTTGCACACTTAATTTAAGACTCAATCTGCATGGATATGAACACACGCATGCGCGTACACTCACTCACACACTCACAGACTAGAGGACAAAGGAGGCTGCTTCATGTATAATTCTACATCATATTCTGGAAACACCAGATCTAGTTTTATATTGCTTGTGTGTACAGTATATGTATGTACACTTGACACTCATTAAGTGGAACAAGACACTTTCCTCTTTTCTCTCTCTTCTCTTCATCTCATGAGCCCTCACTCCATCTTCCCCCCACTCCATCTTCCCCCCACTCCTCCTCCTCCTGCTTCTTCTTCACCATCCCACTCTCTTTTCTCACGCTCTACTGTGAGATGCTTGAGGCATGCTATATGCTCATTTCTGCACCGCAGTACAACAGGATCGCAGTGTTTGCCTGCCAGCGACAGATCTGACAGGAGATGTACCTGCCACAATATGTGTGTGTTAGTCTCACCCTCAGGGTGTAGTTGATGGTGTTCTGCTTCTCGTACTGTGACACCACCAGTGTGAAGGTGTGTGTTCCAGGCTGGTTAGTCTCATCTTGGTCAGGTAGTGGGGGCTGTTGATCCTGATCCCATCTATGTAGGGGGAGGGTCCGCTGAGGAGGAACATACCAGACAGTCAGAGAGGAAACACACACAGACACACACATATTCCATGAGAAACTCACCAGGGTAGTAAACTTTCTTTCCCTCGGTCTTGTAAACCACCAAGGTGATGAACTCCCGATTTTGTGCAAAGTCGTCCTGAACATCAAAAGGACAAAAACAGAGTGATTATTGTTTCTATGGGAGAAAATGAGACATTGTCTGATACTGCGTGGTGGTGGACAGCCAGACAGCTGGTGTGTGCACCTTGTCAGTGATGTGTGTCTGGTAAGCAGCACCCAGACAGCAGTGCCCCCTGCAGGACAGGTCACCTCCAGCTGGTACTGAGGGTTGTTGGCCAGGCTGTAGGCATCCTTCACCGGGCCCTGCTTCCCATCCCAGCTACTGCAGGGACACACAACCACAAATATACTTAACATATCATACGTGTGTAGTTTTTATACACATACAGTGCATTTGGAAAGTATTCAGACACCTTGACTTTTTCTACATTTTGTTACGTTACAGCCTTATTCTAAAATGGATTAAATTAATAAAAATCCTCATAAAAGCTACACACAATACCCCCATAATGACAAAGCGAAAACAGGTTTTAAGAATGTTTTGCAAAGAAACTGAAATATATTATTCAGACCCTTTGCTATGAGACTCAAAATTGAGCTCAGGTGCATCCTGTTTCCATTGATCATCCTTGAGATGTTTTTACAACTTGATTGGAGTCCACCTGTGTAAATTCAATTGATTGGACATGAAAAAAACCTGTGTCTATATAAGGTCCCACAGTTGACAGTGCATGTCAGAGCAAAAAACCAAACAATGAGGTCAAAGGAATTGTCCATAGAGCTCTGAGACAGGATTGTGTCGAGGCACAGATCTGGGGAAGGCTACCAAAATATGTCTGCAGCATTGAAGGTCCCCAAGAACACAGTGGCCTCCATCATTCTTAAATGGAAGAAGTTTGGAACCACAAAGTCTCCTCCTAGAGCTGGCCGCCCGGCCAAACTGAGCAATCGGGGTAGAAGGGCCTTGGTCAGGGAGGTGACCAAGAAGCTCCAGAGTTCCTCTGTGGAGATGGGAGAACCTTCCAGAAGGACAACCACCTCTGCAGCACTCCACCAATCAGGTCTTTATGGTAGAGTGGCCAGACGGAAGCCACTCCTCAGTAAAAGACACGACAGCCAGCTTGGAGTTTGCCAAAAAGGCACCTAACGGACTCTCAGACCATGAGAAACAAGATTCTCTGGTCTGATGAAACCAAGATTGAACTCTTTGGCCTGAATGCCAAGCATCACGCCTGGAGGAACCTGGCACCATCCTTACGGTGAAGCATGGTGGTGGCAGCATCATGCTGTGGGGATGTTTTTCAGCGGCAGGGACTGGGAGACTAGTCAGGATCGAGGGAAAGATTAACCAAGCAAAGTACAGAGATCATTGATGAAAACCTGCTCCAGAGCGCTCAGGACCTCAGACTGGGGCGAAGGTTCACTTTCCAACAGGACAACGACCCTAAGCACACAGCCAAGACAACACAGGAGTGGCTTCGGGACAGGTCTCTGAATGTCCTTGAGTGGCCCAGCCAAAGCCCAGACTTGAACCCGATCGAACATCTCTGGAGACCTGAAAATAGCTGTGCAGCTATACAGGTGTGCCAAGCATGTAGCGTCATACCCAAGAAGACTCGAGGCTGTAATCGTTGCCAAAGGTGCTTCAACAAAGTACTGAGTAAAGGGTCTGAATACTTATGTAAATGTGATATTTCCGGTTTTAATTTGTACTACATTTGCAAAAATGTCTAAAACCTGTTTTTGATTTGTCATTATGGGGTATTGTGTATAGATTGATGAGGAAAAAACCTATTTGATCCATTTTAGAATAAGGCTGTAACGTAACAAAATGTGGAAAAGGTCAAGGGGTCTGAATACTTTATGAATGCACTGTATAGTAGTTAGTTAGAGGTATAGCAGACCCTTGTGGGAGATAGAAGAGGGCTGTTGTTGACTGACCTGTGGATACAGGAAGACTCTCTGAACAGGGGCGGGGCTCCAGCTCAGGTAGATGACATCATAGTACTGGCACAGGTCCTCAAACGTGATCCAGAACACGCCGTTATCAAACTTCTGTGCGGTCTTGGGGTCAAAGTTGAGGTATTTGAGGAAGTTCTGGGGTCCAGTTTTTCTCGTCCGTTCACTGAAGCGGCCTTTCCACCTCAGGTGGCTCCACGGGTTCTTCAGCTGCAGGAACCGCTTCCCCTGAGAGCCAGATCAAATGGCAAAGAAGCTTAGCATGCAGGCAGAACACTATTAATGATGCCAAGTTACAAAGTTCTGCAGGCTCTAGTTTTGTCTTATCTTGATTATTGTCCAGTCGTGTGGTCGAGTGCTGCAAGGAAAGACCTAGTTAGCTGCAGCTGGCCCAGAACAGAGCGGCACGTCTTGCTCTTCATTGTAATCAGAGGGCTGATATATATACTATTCATGCCAGTCTCTCTTGGCTAAGAGTTGAGGAGAGACTGACTGTCTCAATTCTTTTTATAAGAAACATTAAACTCCCAAATTGTTTGCATAGTCAACTTACACACAGCTCTGACACACACACTTACCCCACCAGACATGCCACCAGTGGTCTTTTCACAGTCCCCAAATCCAGAACAAATTCAAGAAAACGTACAGTATTATATAGAGCCATTATTATGGCATGGAACTCCGTTCCATCTCATATTGCTCAAATAAACAGCAAACCTGGTTTCAAAACACAGATAAAGCAACACCTCACGGCACAAACGCCTCTCCCTATTTGACCTAGATAGTTTGTGTGTATGTATTGATATGTAGGCTACGTGTACCTTTAAAAAAAAAAAATGTAGTTCTGTCCTTGGGCTGTTCTTGTCTATTAATGTTCTGAATATTATGTATGGACCCCGGAAGGTAGCTGCTGCTTTGCAACAGCTAATGGGGATCCTAATAAAATACCAAAGACATAAATGGAATTGACCAGATACAAATAAAACACAGCATGCTTACTAACTATGAGTGGTTGTGCTAACAAGCTACTGTAACAACTATGAGTGGTTTGTGCTAACAAGCTACTGTAAGAACCATGAGTGGTTATGCTAACCAAGCTACTATAACAACTATGAGTGGTTATGCTAACCAAGCTACTGGAAACAACCAAAGAGTGGTTATGTAACAAGCTACTGTAACAACCATGACTGGTTACGCTAACAAGCTACAGTAACAACCATGAGTGGTTACGCTACCAAGCTACTGTAACAACTGTGAGTGGTTATGCACCAAGCTACTAACAACTGAGTGGTTAGTGCTAGCTACTGTGCAACGGTGAGTGGTTATGCTAAGGCTACTGTAACAACGTATGAGTGGTTATGCTACCAAGCTACTGTAACAACTATGAGTGGTTATGCTACCAAGCTACTGTAACAACTATGAGTGGTTATGCTACCAAGCTACTGTAACAACTATGAGTGGTTATGCTAACAAGCTACTGTAACAACTATGAGTGGTTATGCTACCAAGCTACTGTAACAACTGTGAGTGGTTATGCTAACAAGCTACTGTAACAACTGTGAGTGGTTATGCTGCAAGCTACTGTAACAACTATGAGTGGTTAGTGACTTAAACAAGCTACTGTAACAACTATGAGTGGTTATGCTAACAAGCTACTGTAACAACTATGAGTGGTTATGCTATGTTAACTAACACTTACTTTGTGCTCCCGGATATCCAGGACAGCGTAGGCATGCGTTGGCACAACCCGACTCTCGCCCTCTCCTCTGTCATCACCCCGTTGCAGTGTGATTGGGACGTCGCCTCGGTGAAACCTGTCATGAGTGGGAGGGAGATGTGAGAGTTGGTCAGCTATCTTGGCTAGGGAGACCAAAACTCTGTGGTTGATAACCATGTCTATTACCATCTGGCGCAAAGGTAATCATGAAAAATTACTACCGGACTGGAGGATGGATTAGTGGCATTACTCTGTGTGTGTGTGTATCTTTGCAAATGTAATATGGTTTGTGGATTCAAATAAAGTATTTGAAATGTGTAAAGAATCTGAGTCATATAGCTCTTCGTGTGTACTGTATGTGTGTGAATTCTACAGAGCAGATTGACCATGTAGCCCCTTATGTGTGTGCATGGGCGAATTAATGTGTGTGTGTGTCTCACCTCTGGTAGAGCATGCGGAAGGTATCCTCCTTGCTGACCGATTGATTGTCTGAATGCTGGCGATACGCTCTGGGATCCAGCCAGTGAGTGCGTGCAGATCGATGTTCTACAATACAATAAGACAGAATGAATAGAGATCACACTTGAGAGAACATCAATAACAAGGTGGAGAACAGAGCCAACTGTCCAATCACGCACGATGGATGAAATTGTGGAATTTAGCCTACTGTGAATTTGAACTCTTGTTAGCTCTGAAACATTCTCCAAAGTGAAACATTCTCTTCTCTCATATTATCAGTTCAGTAGGAGACAAGGAGAGGTAGCCAAAGCAGATTATTGAGTTGCACGCTTGGCTATTTGGACGAGCCCAGTGCAGGTGGTAGTACTAGTTCTTTCACAGGGGAAACTCCCTCACCGGAGTTGGATCCAGGCGAGTCGTCGCCTCCATGACCTTCATGTAGGGCCTTCTCTATGAGGAGACCCACAGCTCGTTCCTGTTGCTGGAGTAGGAACACAGCAGCTCTCCATTCTGACCACATGGAAGGAAGTCGTCTATAATGACCTGCAGGGACAGGAGGGGAACACTTAGAACAATACAACCCATTGGTAGACACTGTCAGAGACAGGTTTGCTAGTTTATCTCGCAATGACATTTGAGCTCCAGTGGACCCAGCTCCCAGGTTTTGCAGTGTGTGTTACCTTCCTGGGCACACCGTTGATGTGAAGCTTTACCATGTACTTCCCACAGGGGTTACACTCTGGCTCCCCCACGCCCGGTTCTGGGGGTGATGATGCTGGTGATGAGCTTCTTGTTGTAGCGTCGCTCATAGGCACGCTGATGGCGTAATGACGCCCGAATGAACAGGTCAGGACACCACCGTCTAACAGGAGAGAGTAGGTGATTAACAATAACAGGGTATGAGACTGACATCCACCACCAGGATAGGAAGGTGAATCTGTCAGTTTATCCATCACATTGACAGGGATTCAGTATAGAGCAGATTGTCCATAAAGTAGGTAGGTTTTATCAGACAAAACATATATACAAGTGGCGCCATCTGAGGATGAATCAATTCAATACAACGCAACTCATATAGCTACTACACTTTTATTGATATTGAAGGCTATGTGTGTGGCCTGACCTGTTTGATGCTGAAGCTGGATACAGATAATATCATGGTGGGGTTATTGCAGATCCGTCAGGCGAACCCAGCGGGGAAGATGGTTTTCTGCTTGGGAGACAGGGCCAGCTTGCCTAGTTTGTCCCTGGGAAACATCCACAGAGGAATAAAAGGTCTGATGTTTATCACAAATCAACAATTAATACAATCAAGTGGCTCTCCATCTAGTATTCTACAATCCGTAGACACCCACCTACTAAGGAACTTTTTAACTCAGCCAAGGAATATCTGACTTACGAGAATGGAACAGGAAAGGCAAAAATCTCTCCTTCAGGTCCACGCTCATGAAGGGGACAAAGGAATGCTGTTGATCTTGGACGTACTCCTATGTGGAAGGGAGGACAGGAGGAATCAGGAGATGTGAGGTGAAAACATAGATGAGAGTCAAACCTGAACCTTCACCAAACAAAGATGTGTTACTGCCTAACCTTTAGAAAAACCAGTCACACACTGGCATTATGCTCCTAGGGAAATGGGGATTATTATGGAACCACAGATCATCACTTCTTGGGAGCCTAAACTCAATGTGTTGACTATGTTCTATGATTCTCCAGAGTCCAGGATAGATCCCAGCCTGCTCACCTGAGCACCTCTATCTCCTCTGAGGTGTAAGCGCTGGCCTTGCGGCTCGCTGGATTGGACCGGCCTGACTGGCTGGGGGGCGTTCCTGGAGGGAGGTCAGGCCCCAGGGGAAGAACTGTCTGACGGGGCAGGCCCGCCACTGGGTTTGGCCCTGAGGGCCCCGGCCTGTCCTGTGGCGACTGGACTAAGGCTGGGCGGACAAGGACTCCTTCAGCCCCTCCGCCCCTGGAGAGAAACAAGGTGCTTGGTTGGTCTGGTTGGTGTTCCTTGATCAATTACAGCGCATTCGGGGAAAGTATTCAGACCCCTTGACTTTTCCACATTTTGTTAAGTTCAGCCTTATTCTGAAATTGATTTTTAAGAAAATGTAATTATGAGATTATGAGTAGATTCATAAGGTAAAGCAATTTTTTTTTGCCACATTTATTGTAAAAATAAAAAAACTGAAACAATTTACATAAGTATTCAGACCCTTTACTTAGTACTTGTTAAAGAACCATTGGCAGCGATTACAGCCTCGATTCTTCTTGGGCATGACGCTACAAGCTTGGCACACCTGTATTTGGGGAGTTTCTCCCATTCTTCTCCTGAGAATCCTCTCCAAGCTCTGTCAGGTTGGATGGGGAGAGTTGCTGCACCCAGCTATTTTCAAGGTCTCTCCAGAGATGTTTGATTGGGTTCAAGTCCGGGCTCTGGCTGGGCCACTCAAGGATATTCAGAGACTTGTCCCAAAGCCACTCCTGCGTTGTCTTGGCTGTGTACCTAGGGTTGTTGTCCTGTTGGAAGGGGAACCTTCGCCTAGTCTGAGGTCCTGAGCGCTCTGAGCAGGTTTTCATCAAGGATCTCTCTGTACTTTGATCCGTTAGTACTTTCGCCGATCCTGATAGCCTCCCAGTCCCTGCCGCTTCGAAAAACATCCCCACAGCATGATGCTGCCACCACCATGCTTCACCGTAGGGATGGTGCCAGGTTTCCTCCAGATGTAAGCGCTTGGCTATCAGGCCAAAGAGCTTTCATCAGACCAGAGAATCTTGTTTCTCATAGTCAGAGTCCTTTAGGTGCCTTTTGGCAAACTCCAAGCAGTCTATTATATGCCTTTTACTGAGGAGTGGCTTCCGTCTGGCCCACTCTACCATAAAAAGCCTGATTGGTGGAGTGCTGCAGAGATGGTTGTCCTTCTGGAAGGTTCTCCCATATCCACAGAGGAACTCTGGGAGCTCTGACAAGAGTGACCATCGGGTTCTTGGTCACCTCCCTGACCAAGTCCCTGCTCCCCCGATTGCTCAGAAGTTTGGCCGGGCGGCCAGCTCTTAGGAAGAGTTGTGGTGGTTCCAAGCTTCTTCCATTTAATAATGATGGAGGCCAGTGTGTTCTTGGGGACTTTCAATGCAGCAGACATTTTTTTGTACCCTTCTCCAGATCTGTTCCTCGACACAATCTGTCTCGGAGCTCTACGGACAATTCCTTGACCTCATGGCTTGGTTTTTTGCTCTAACATGCACTGTCAACTGTGGGACCTTATATAGACAGGTGTGTGCCTTTCCAAAATCATGTCAATCAGTGAGAATTTACCACCGGTGGACTCCAATCAAGTGGCAAGAAACATCTCAAGGATGATCAACGGCAACAGGATACAGTTCAATTTCGAGTTCACAACCAAAGGGCAATACTTATGTAAATAAAGGTATTTCTGTTTTTTATTTGTAATGACATTTTTCAAAAATGTATAAAAACCTGTTCTTCTTCATTATGTGGTATTGTATGTAGATTGATGATAATTTGTATTTATTTAATCCATTTTAAAAATAAGGATGTAACGTAACAAAATGTGGAAAAAAGTAAGGCGTCTGAATACTTTCCGGGTGCACTGTATACATAAAACACTAGAAATGTAGGAAATATGACACTAGAGAGGAGGGGAGAGTCAGCCTCCTTTACCTATCGACCTTTAGCTGCTTCAGTTTGCCCTGCAGCCCCTGGTCATGTCGTATCATGGACTGTAGAAAAGGAGTGAGAAGGGAGTTACACTTGACACCTGCCACACATATTATGTACCCTAGGAAGTAGGTCAGAGGGATGTCAATACATACAATGAAGGCTAATGGGGACATCAAAGTCTGTTCATGGCTAATCCAAATAAACCCAGTTCTTATACTGAGCTCTGACTAAGCACCTTCATTGGACCTGGTGATGAGCCAGGAATTAACATACTAGTATAATGTTTTATGCCACAGTGGTCTGAATAACCCAAAGTACAGCTCATTTTGTTGTTGTTGATTTGCTCAGTACAAGAGCATTAGTGGTGAAGTTGCCTCTGTAATCTCACAGCAGGCCTAAAAGAACCTGGGCCTTTCATGAGCAGCCCCTACCGTCTGGATGCAAGGTTCCGCGGCCTGTGTAGAGTTCGATGGCCTCGTCCCCATTGCCCTTCTCATCCTCCTCAAGGCCTGTGTGACCAGGAAGTGGGCCGCTCCAGATCCACCTGCTGCTTGCTCTTCAGAGATTTAGCTACTTTGAGCTTGAACTATATAAGTCCAAAGGTAAGTAAGACACAATGGAACATTAAAAATGCATATTTTCACATACACTGGATAGGTGCAGTGAAATGTGTTGTTTTTACAGCCATATTAGTGGCAGCGCCCCTGTAGCAAATTTGAGTTGATGCATTACTCCAAGGCACGACCCATTTCACCTTGCCAACTCTGGTATTCAGAGCCAGCAACCACCGGTTACTGGCCCAGAGCTATAACCACTAGGCTACCCTCAATGAGGAGGCTGACTAAAGAAAATAACAACTGGATGAGGGAAATATAGGTGTGATATATTTGAGGTGATGTGGATATATTAGGATAGCTGCTGCCAACTACTGCATTGAGGCGCTGAAAACAATGAAAGAGCTCCTCTACCCAAATAAGGCTTGTGCCTCATATCCAACTTGAATACAGTAACATGACCCTCTTCAGCAACAGAGATATTAAAAGAGGCACAATGCCATGTTGACATACTTCTAGGCCAGGCCACTATGCAGTATGAACCTGAGTCACACCCACTCTCCAACTTAGCAGGACACACCTGACACCTTGTTGCTTTTATGTATTTAGTTTTGTTGCGTTTTGTGCTATTGCTCTGTCTGCATGCTACTTGTCCTGTGTTGCTCTGCATGTGCTCACTAGCTCATTGCTTGTCTGTATTATTGTGTAATTGTTTTTAATAACCTGCCCAGGGACTGCGGTTGAAAATTAGGCGGCTGGCTTAAACCGGCCCTTTTGCGAGGGAAACTTTGATTAATGTGCACTGTCCCTGAAAAAAATAAAAAATAAACTCAAACTCAATCTGTGGGCCAGTTTCATAAACACAAGCGAAGGCCTCACGTCTACACAAACATGCACACACACAGCGCACACACCGTGAAGTGGGCTTTAATACACGCTGTTCCGTAGGTCATGGAAAGAATGACTCAGAAGGAAGCTTCAGCTGTAAGTTTACTGTGATCCAACATTAAGATAGGCTAAGGACTAGATACAGTGCATTCGGAAAGTTTCAGACCCCTTGACTTTCCACATTTTGTTACCTTACAGCGTTATTCTAAAATTGATTAAATAGTTTTCCTCCTCAGCAATCTACACAATACCCCATAATGACATAGCACAAATGGGTTTTTATACATTTTTGCAAATGTATAAAAAAAAAAACAGAAATATGACATTTACATAAGTATTCAGACCCTTTACTCAGTCCTTTGTCAAAGCACCTTAGGCAGCGATTACAGCCTCAAGTCTTCTTGGGACACCCATAATTTTGGGAGTTTCCTCCCATTCTTCTCTGCAGATCCTCTCAAGCTCTGTCCAGGTTGGATGGGAGCGTCGCTGCACAGCTATTTTCAGGTCTCTCCAGAGATGTTTAGAGGCCCGGTTCAAGTCCGGGTTCTGGCTGGAGCCACTCAAGGACATTCAGAGACTTGTCACGAAAGCCACTCCTGCATTGTCTTGGCCTGTGTGCTTAGAATTCGTTGTCCTGTTGGAAGGTGAACCTTCGCCGAGTCTGAGGTCCTAGGCGCTCTGGAGCAGGTTTTCATCGAGGATCTCTCCACATGGCTTTGCTGTTAATCTTTCCCTCAATCCTAACTAGTAACCAGAGAATCTTGTTTTTCTTGGTCGAGTCCTTTGGGTGCCTTTTTGCTTAAACTCCAAGTGGGCTGTCATGTGCCTTTTACTGAAGAGTGGCTTCTGTCTGTCTCTCTCT